>NW_010198775.1:993-29061 GCF_000695765.1 Mesitornis unicolor | reverse complement strand
CCTTTGCCATCCATCACTGTCCAGACTGGTCAAGTCAGGTCAAGTGTGTGTGTGTGTGGTGGAAAATAGTCTGAGAATCAGCTTTCCTTTGATTCTGGGTGAGTGATAGGTATAAACAACTAATTCTGTGCTTGAATGGCCTGGATCCATGAATGAGGAGACTGTTAATCTGCAGAAATGCTGCTAGTGCTGGAACACCCTCTCTGTTAGCCCCGAATATCAGTTGCTCTGACTAGGTTACACAAAACAAGAGAAGTATAAGCCTTCAGAACACAGACCTCCTTCTCAGCCTTTAAGGGCATGTACACACACAAGCCAGATGCAAGGCAGCTGCAGCTTTGAATGACAAAGGCATTGTGAAAATAAAAATAATAATAAATAATAATAATGATAATAATAAAGATAATAATAATAAATAGAAGCTGTAATTATTTATTGCCCTTAAGGGTAATTCCTTAGTCTTCCCACAAGTTCTTGGCAGTAAGATTTTGGAGAGAACTCACAAGCACAGGGCTTCCCAAGCATAAAACACTGGTTTGTGGGTTTCCAAACCAGTGCTAAAGCAAGAACCAGGGGGAAAAAAAAAGCAAACATGATAAAACTAAGAGCAGAAAGTATACCAGAAGTGCCTTTTGTTCCCTGATCAAAATATTGTTCAAAATCTGTCATACACATGCTGAGAGAATGAGAACCTCCCTGCTGAGCAGCAACTGGTGGGTACCACAGTTTGCCCCCACACAGGAGACTTCTAAATCCCTCCTGCCTCACACACAACCAGATTAAAACTTCATCAACCAACTGGTGTCTGGTTGAGTTTTAAATCAGAAAATTCATTCTATAACAAAAATGCTTTTCTTCAAAGACTTATCAAGTCTGGAGAATCCTTCTCAAAGAGGTTGTTTAGACAAGCACTTGCTTCTGAACAAGAATATCTTGCCAAAAAGATGCATTGGCAGTGTGACTCAGGTTCCATCTATGGTAAGGAGGTGGCCAAGACTCTGGCAAGACTCACCTATCCATCTCATGAGGGATGTCATGATTTGAAGATACTTGGTCTTCTGCACATTGAAGAAGGTGAAAGGACCCAGAAGGAGAGTAAATGCTGCCTGGAAGACACCAAAAACACATATTAGGTTAAAAGCCAGAAATTCTGCTAGTAAGACAAATATGTCAGTTGAGCAAAGCTTGCCTTAAAAGTTCACCTCCAGACATGACTGACTGTCATGGAGCCTTCTTTGTTACTTAATTTTACAGCTAGGTTGGCTGAGACACAGAGGGTCAAGCAAGCTGTTTGGTATCAGAGAACATGCCTCGGGCGGAAGTAGAGCACAAGATCCTCTTGGCTCTCAGCCGCTTGCTATCACTGCTACAGCACGCCTTTACTGACACATTTCAGTAAAAGCTCTCAGTGCAGCCTTATGGAACATTAAATATTGAACTGTGGCCTCTTTATCCGGGTATATGCTCAGTTTAGGTCTGGATAGCAATAGCCGTGGCCAGTCTGCTCGCGTTAACATTGATGGGGTAGCTTTGGGGTGTCCTAGGCTGAACAGCAATGGAGCCAGGTCTGCCCAGAACATTTTTTCCCTATGCACAAAGTTGCTTGTTTAGCAGCAGAAAGCTATAGTGTGACAAGCTGTTGATCTGGAAGCTGAAAGCCTGTGCAAAGTGTGGGGGGGTAAGGAATCAGAGATATTCATAAGAATGAACTTCATTCAGTGTCAATGAGTAGAGATCTTTCTTCATTGCCCTGTTAGCTGTATATTGAGAGACCAGTTCTTCTTAAAACTAAACTGGGGTAATGCTGCAGTACCAGTTTGTTGCATCTCCTTCAGCTGGGTTGAAAAATATATCCAAAAAGCTGGAAGTTAGGACTGTGCAGTTTTCTGTGTGAATTTCCTCTAGCATTCTCCTAGGGCATAGAGGGCAAACCCTGGCTGTCAGCCCATGTCCCGAGCAGCAGCGGCCTGCGTGCACCACCACTTCTGCCTGGGCACCAAGAGCCCTACCTAGTCCAGACAGAGAAAAGGAAAGGCTTTACTGCAGAAAGACAACAGACCTTGACTGAGGTCTGAACGTGAGCTGAGAGAGACTGCTTGTGACAGGGAGACAAAATGGGTGTTACAGAAGACAGCCCTGCCCACAGTCCATAAGATGGCACAGGCTGGTGATATACTAACAGGTCCTAAAGCCGTAAGCAAGCAGGATCTAGAAAGCCACAGCACACACAGCTCAACTTGAGCATCCCAAAGGGATTTTTAAAGACAAATACTCAACATCAATATTTACACACTGCTCTTTTCCATGACTTCTTAAAGCAGTTTTGAGAAAAGGTGTCACCAGAAGGGAAGAACTGGGACTCGAAAGGGCAGGCTGCAGAGCCTCAAGGTCTCTGTTGACCCCAACAGAGTAAGTGACAGAACAGAATTCAAGCTATTTTAAGACAAGTACAACCCCAAGAAACCTTTTTTGAGACAGTTTCAGAATATCTGCAAGGCAAATTGGAAACGCCTTGAATCATAAGTATTCTCAGATGACCAAAGTAAACCCAGAAAGGGACCAGAGGAGAGAACTCTTGGTTTCACATGTCACTCGGTCAAGACATATCCAGACCCGAGAACAGCTTTTACACCAAGCCTTGTTTTTTCTGCTTGAAAAAAAACCCAAACAGAACAAAACAACAAATGGGAGAGAAAGCACGCACAGAATTCAGATTTATGAAGCGACAGAGGATCCTTAGAGGAAACACTGAAATCACACAGAATACAACACAGGCATAACTAAGAACTAAAACAGCCTTAGTAGTTAAGATACTTTCAGTTTTAACACAGAAGCTGACGAGTCAATTACAAGTCTTTTTTCACTCTTCTCCCTCTTGAAGCTTAATTCCACGCTCCTGTCACCCTTCTCCTGCCCTCTAGAGACTGCCACTCCATGCTAGGATAGTGCACAAACCCCAGAGGGCTAAATAGACTTTAGACTAGAGAGATGTAGGTCAAGGACCCAGAGCAAACCATGTAGACACCAACTTTCATACGGGAAATTATTCTCAAATTTGTGACTAATCTCTTTCAGCCTCTCCTCCACACACACACTGCTCAATACAGCCTCCTGTCAAATCATGTTAATAGCTCATGCGTCAGAAAGAGCTGAAACAAAAAGAGACGGACGAGGGATGGTGATAATTAAGGAACAGGTGTCTCCTGCAAATTAGAATGCTCCAGAACCAATTGGCTGAACAGCACCTCAAACCATGGCAAGGATTGACACAAGATTGCTGAGCACTAAAGCAACTGGGTCTGAAACCTGCATTTGTCTTAAGCACTGAGGAAAAAGCTGCATTAAGGTGGATTTAGGGCTCAGTTGCTAAAAAGCATCAAGAGCATCATGAGGTGCTGGAAGAACCTGGGTCTCCTATGTGCTTCCCAATAACTGCTAATGAAGCAGACAGAATTCTTCTGGATATTGCACTCCAATTTCTGCAGTTATTCTCCAGTGCTTAAGGCATCTTAAACAACTAAACCCATTGAGTGACTCTCTCAACTCATCCCCTTCTCTGTGGGCCTTACTGCTCAGCTCATGGGGAAGAGATAAAAGTCACTGTGCCTGAATGGCCAGATTCCCCTCTTGTCCTTTAAGATGCTCAGTGTCTTCTGCTCCTAAGAAAATCCTGGAGCTGGTCCAAAGGAACAAAGTGAGAGATGAATTCAAATGCAATAAAAATGTATTACTTTTTCCACTTGACGCCCATTAGTGACCCAAGGTGGATAACCACACATCAATACAAACGATGCTAAGGCCTGGAATGAGATGGGCTTGCCCTGCTTTGCAGAGATTTGTGCCAACCACTTTTAAGAAGGGAAGCCACAGCACACACCAAACGGCTCAAGAGGAGAGAGGCAGGGCAGAAGAGGACATTAAACAGCCAGATTAACATAACTTCAAAGTGAAATTGTGTACAGCTCTACAGGATTTGGCACAGGTCAGGAAAGAGGGATCAGGTCCTCACCAGGACACAAGGGGCAAGGACTCAGTCCCTGGATTCTAGCTGATCTCAACATCAACCCTCATAAGAGTCCCGAGGCCAGGAAGCCTATTTAAAAACACCCCTGAAAGGATGAGAAGAGACCATGATGCTAAGGAGGAGGGTGTCTACTTTCTCTGCGTCACTGTGCCAGACACCTAAATGCTCTTCCAACCCATTAAGTTAATTAGTTTCATAACTTCTCCCTAAGGAAAAAGTAAGCCCAAATAAGCATCTCAGACATATACCCAAACTTTCCACCTGATGTTCTTCAAGCTCAGGTCTCCCCCAGAGGGATACAATTTGCAAAGTGCTTCATTACCCATGCTTTTCAAACAATCCAAAACCCACACAGGAAACTGCACCAGTCAGCCCTGCCAGACATCAAATATGCAGAGCTCCAGCTCATCAAAAAGCTCTCCCAAGTTTTCCAGTTCACCTCTTGAGCTATTTGAGATCATGTCCAGGAGTTTATCATTCTCTTCCTAAGCCTCAGCAAATTAACCCACAGCAGAACAAGCACAGTCTACTTTAATTAAAGATTTTTCTACCAGTGAAGTGATTTCCTATTAGAAACAAGCAGGAGTACATGGGTGATTCATTGTTAAACTTAAGCAAGGTAAGGGGATCCTCCCGTTGGCTAAGGAGCATCATATCTATCAAATGCTGTTTAGATTCATAGGATGGCAGAGAGAAACCTTTGCTGGATTTTTGCAGACTGGCTGTTAAGAATAGTTGCCCAATTCTTCCCCAAGCTCCTCCACTAAACAGGAAAGGCCAGACAAGTCACTAGGCTTGCTGTGGAGCACAGCAAATAAATGCAACAGATGCAAAATTATTTCCTTCTTCCTTTCTCATGCTGAAAACCACAAGAAGATCCATCATATTAATGACTCAAAAAAACCCAGCATTCTTCTTGTTTTTATGGACATTTCCAGTCAGAAAATTAGAATCCAGCAAGCGTAGAGGAAAGAAGAGCAGCTTGTCACCCTGAATTACGCTCTGCCCTGCAGGCTAGCAGGAGCCATAAGCAGCACACCAGCTTGTCAACCCCTGGGAGGGTCACCAAGCCAAGCCACCACAGTACAGGCACCAAGGTTTGGGAGCTTCTCTTAGCCAGATACTCAGCAGACGCCACTTTCCCAGCCTCTGCATCTGTCAGCTCCTAGTATTTCAAAGTGAAAAGTAGGCTGGTCAACTCAAGTCTTCTTGCCACAGGGAAAACTAGCTGGGGCTTACCGTTGCCTGGAATATATATATTTCTAAAAGTATATTTCATTAAAGCTCTTATGTTAAAACTTGGTTACATAACCTTGTTTATTGACTTATCTTAAAAAGCAAAAAGTAAGATCAAGCGTTCATAGGACATCTGGCCGGTTTTATCAGCTTAGTTTCAGCCAAGAGGACCACCAAGAGAGCTCTCAACCACTCGGCAATGGCCAGCTAATGCCAAGAGTCTTTCAGATCATACAAACACGCTTTATGCCAGTCAGAGGGCTGTATTGACTAAACAGGTTCTTTATTGACCTGAAGGGTCCATCTATCACTCTGAACCAGTACAGTTCAGTAACTTTCATCTGCTTCCCAGCATGCGGCTTTTTCAGAAAAAGCAAATACGGCTCAGGAAGTACAATTAGCATCCCAAACATAGCGGATTCATGTATTAGATGCAGTAGTTACAGCATTACAGCTAGTGCCTGCATACACTTGCAAGGGGACCATCTGAAAACCAGCTTCCTTCATAACTGTCATCAGAACTTGCTTGTTTTCATGCTCAACAAACTCATCTGTAAGAATTGCATCTGTCTTTGGTGCTTGCTGAGTAGTGAATTAAAAAGTGGCTACTGGTTCTCATTGATTCAGGGCCTGGCAACTTTCAGACAGGTTGAGTAGAAAGCAGAGCGTTTACCTGAGTAAAGCAAGACCACGAAGATTAACTTTGTTAAATGCAGCAAATACACCAAGAGCAGAGCAAAAAGTGTTTGAGAGTTTTTGGATGAATGCATTTGTGTGGCACAGGGCTATCATACCAATGCAAAGTTACAAAGTCTCAGGTATCAGGCCAAGAATCTCTCAGTTTTAACATGAAGACGGTAAGGAGATGTTGTGTTCTCTCATTAAATATCTCCCTTTGAGCTGAGGTCCCAACAACCCTTCCCTTCTTCTCTTCCTCCCAACCTTTCTCATACTCATTCAGAACCAGAAGCCACCCCAAACCAAATCCTTCCTTGGAGGCTCTTGCTTCCTCTTGATAGAAGTGCCAACATCTCACACAAACTTTATTTCAGGGTACTATCAACTCCATCACTGCAGATATTAATTGTTAAGCACTTTAACAATTGTTGAGCAACAGTACATCTCTGCCCACAAGACAATATGGCAAGTCACCCTATTCTAACAGGGAGCAAGCTGACATTAAAAAAGTTACTGGTTTAAGAAAATGGATCACTCTCCTTGGTAGACTTTGACACCTTGGCTGCAAAGCCGAGTGCTTTATACAGGACTGCGGGTACAGAGCATTCTCACAGAAGGCAAGATACCAACAGGAAGATGCAAGCTCTACTGAATGAGCACTTCCCAGAGGAAGCTTTGTTTGATTCGGTGCTCAGACACAAGGACAGTCTCCTTGAGCACGGTAGGAAAAAGCAGACATTTCGTACACGCTGTCAGGAGTGGCAATTCTGACACCCGCTCTGCTTCTGCGAGATGTCCCTGAGCTCAGAGCTATTTCACAACCCGGATAAGCGCTGGAAGGGACAGAAAATACTATACAACAAAACCTGCACGAGTACAGAGACCAAACAAGATGTTAGGAGAGGCAGGGACTGGCTGCTCTGTTCCCACCTCAGGTGCTCTCCTCTACAGAGTGCCTAAAGAGACATCTAAGGGGAAAAAAAAAACCCTCACACCAAACAAAGCCCAAACTTGATTTACCAGCATTGACACAGACCAGAGGCTTTATCCCTGGTTGGAAGCTTGAACCAGACCTACTATCTTCAGTAGAGTAGGTTCTCATGAACTGGTGTTCCTATTCATATCCTCGGGGAATTTTTAGGATTGACTCTGGAGAGATATATTAAATGTGAGGTGCTGTTGGGACTCCTAAATAAAGAAATCAGAGCTTCATAACATTTCAGAACTACTTGCAACTACACCAACACCTACCTGCAACCTCTGGTAGCTCCTCTGCACCTAATTCAAGTTGTTGCAACTGCTATGCTATTCAGCAATGGGCTTCAGCTGCTCATGCCAGGGTTTCAGTGTTTATCAGCTAAAACCTATCAAGGGGACAGGGTCTTGAGCGCAACGTAGTGTCCCTTGTGCCATCTCTCCTCCCCTTCACGAGGGTGACAAGGCCACATTTCTCTCCTGCATGAGCTCATATCTCAAGCTAGAGAGCCAGATGGCACATCAGTGAGGGCGGCGATCCAAGCTTTCGTTGGTAAAGCTTTACCCCTTGCAGTGGACAGTACAACTATAAATACATGAAAGGAGTCTGATTGTTCAGGAAGGAGCTTTTTAGAGAGCTGGGAAAAAAAATAATAAAGCTGAAGATCCACAGCCTCTCAAGGTTGGAGGCAGGCCTGCAGCAGGGGCTGTGCTGATAGGCAGCAAGTTATCAGCAGACAAGCTATTATGAAGCTCTTAAAGTTGTTTGAAAAAGAGATAAACAAGCAACAGCATAAGGACTGCTCAAAGAAGTTGAGAGGCAAGAGGGATTTTAACCTCCAGATCCCCTATAGAGCCAGGAAGTCACAATGGAGGGAGGATGCAACCGCCAGACATCCCACAAGGAATATTTATAGATAAAGAAACAGGGGCAGTTATACTCTGAGTACAGCAGGCATCTGCTGCCACAGCAGCTCCAGTAATTAACGTGCTGCTCTCGGGACACCTGGCAGAGGTTTATAGTCATAACTCACACAAAGCACATTGCTGGCACTAAGGAGCCCTCACCCACCTTTCTCCCCAGTATCTTGAGGCAGGGAGCAGGTATCCTCACAAAAACTAAGACCTGAGCTGCTGCCAGGCCAGTTTTTGCCAGTGAAGCAAATGGCATTTCACCCACCCACATCCATGGCACCCATTAAGCTGGATGCTGCCATTCACAGTTCCTATGCCACAGCGCTCCCAGCACTTCTTCCAAATGAAAGGCTTTCTGCAAGAGATGGAAAGCAGCATCTGTATCCTCAAAGCTACTCAGTTTAGTGAATCTGAGTATGATCTAGGGATTTTCAAAGGTTCAAGGCCAGCACCAGCTGATGGCAGCTTGCTTTTGACTGCCCATCCAGCAAACACAAGTGTAGTTGTTCCAGCTGATGTCCTTGCAAGCTATGATCTTGCTGGGCATCCAGCACAACAAGGACCAGCCTCTACCTGCAGCTCTGGGAGGTCAAGGCAGAAGCAGCACATGGGTGGCGAAGCAATAGGTGCTGCTGTCCTCTCCCCTCCTCACCCTGACTCAGGGCTGCAGTCTGTTTCTGGAACCGATCCACCTCTGAGCACCAGGAAAGTGCTTTCCACTTTGGAAAGCACTCCCTGGAAAACCAGTTTTTCCTCCTCTTAAAATGAAGAAATCCAGGCATAAACTGTTTTCAGAAAGTCATTTGGTGCAAGTATTGCGGTCTCTGGCACACCTGGGGTGTGCAGGATCACAGCCAGTGGCGTGCAGGATCACAGCCAGTGGCAAGCTCGCACTCTCTGGGGTAAATACACTTTCATTATCATTTTTCACAACAAGAGAAAGATGGAGGCCAGCAATAACCCTGAGGTGACTGGCATCTAATTTTTCATCATTGGAGTATTTATGGCACAGCCATTTGCAGCATCTTGTAATCACTTTACCGCCTCCTTGACCTCTGGCTCCCCCTTATTCTGCATCTCCTAATTGCATCTGAACAAGCAGGAGGGAAGCAGCAAAGTGGATAGATGCAGGAGAGCTGAATGGTTGGTTTGCAACACTTGGAAGGACAGCAGAGGAGTTGCAGAGCCAGGTCTGTCTGTATACCCCCCCCACCAGCTTGATTTGGCCTCCCACAGGCTATGAAACAGAAGCCTTCTTCCTTCCTGACACTGGGTAACCTTGAGGAGTCATCCCTCGCCTCCCCAAATTATAAGCATGGTACAAGAGATTAATGAGTTTCCTCCAACAAAGTGTGAAGGCATAATCATTATACACAGACACTGCCCCAAATTCCTGCATATTCATAGCCTCTGCTGGCAGGGTATTGGCAACGACGACGATATTTATATTGACTACAAAAGCCCTGGGTTAGACAGCGTAAAGCGAGGGAGACATGGACCAGAGTGACATGGATGCACAGAGGGCCCTGCAAGCATGTCAAGTCACAAACTGCCAGGGTTAGGAGGTACTTGGGTTCAGCAAGGATGACTGTTCCCGGAGGCCACTAACCCCTTATCTGCCACAACACAAACAGTGCCTCCACCACTAAGCCATTAATATTCCTCTTTGTCCCCTACAAACTTCACAGTTGAGTTTCACTGCTTGGAGGCTGTCATTTCAGGGACAGCATAGCCCTGCTCACTGTGTCAGGCAGGAGCTGCCTGGAGCAAAAGGAAATGTCCCACACTTTGTAACTACTTCACAGCAGCCCAAAAGCAAGCTACAAAGCCTCATTGCCTGGGGCTAGTGGGGCATCTGCTTGCTCCTGGTCTCCTCCTTTGCCTTCACTGTACAGCATGCACCTGCTGCAACAGGCTTCAGAGATCAGCTCTGCCTGAGAGCATTACACCGACTTCAACTTACAAGATAAATCCCAGCTGCATTATTTGTATTTATAGTCCTGCTTACAGAAGCATGAGCCACATGTGGGATTTGCTGATGTAGTCCAAAAATCCACATTTTTGGACAAGATCATCAGTGATCTCACGCGGACGTAAAGTACCATTTAGGGGGGTGTAAAGAAGTTGCAGACTTATTTAGGAGTATAAAGAGAGACTGGTCTGTCCAGACCTTTTCTGTCCGCAGCCTTTGGTAGTGTTCAGCGTGACATAACAGCACAGTTCTGCAGCCCTGATGCTTTCTACCTGTATATTAAGGAACTGATGATAATTGCAGGGGAGGAGAGACCAAGACTGCTGTCTTACTCAATGAAAATCAGGCAGGCAGCAAGGTCAGACCTCTGTTTAAAAAGAAAACTGGTGTTAAAGCACCAAACAAAATACTGAAAAATAAGCCGTTGAGAAAAAGGCTTGTACTGCATCTCCCAGGGGAGTGCTTACCTGCCTTAACAGGTCTTCTCCCATTCTGGTTTCTAAGCTGCTGTCACTACCCTTGCACAAAATAACACTACACAGGAGAGATCCATTTATTACTTATTTTCTACAAAAGTGTACCAAAAATGAAAGATCTGCAAGTTTACTGTAAAAGTTCTGCCCAAGAAGGGATTTTATAAGGTCCTTTTTAAGCCTTTACAAGTTGCTGTAGTGACCGGATGATCACAAACAGATACTGGTTCTGACAGTTGCCCTGTTTGGGAGAGATTGGTCTCCAATATCAAGAGACAACAGTGTCAGCTTTGGTGCCTTACTGCCCAGGTGAGCTTACTCCAAAGGACAGCTTTATTTGGGAAAAGCAGCAGCATGGCCTCTTGGCCTTGCCCAGGTGGCTCTGCTGGTCAGCAAGGGCTGTAGTTTGAGCCCAATAAACAGCATTGGTGAGCTTATAACTGCAGGAAGTGCAAAAATGCAAACAGAGATATATCTAGAGCCGCTTCTTTGCCCAATTTGCATAGCTGGCTCATTTCCAAGATTCATACCCACCATCCATCATCACATAAGTCAAACCAAGCACTAATGCATGCAGGACATTCTTCTATGGGAAAGCCAAGTGCATCTCAGCACACCAATGGCCTCTGCTCATCACACCAGCCTCCTTGCTTCTCATAAGGGCTGGTAGCACCTGCAGCACATCTGGCCAGGCATACCACCAGCAGCACAGCACCCTGCCCTTCCATACAGTCTCTGCCAGCCAGCTGGAGGTGACAGGGAGAAAGGACTGGCCCTTTGGAAAAGCTTAGCATCCAAGTGACAGTGTAACCCAAGTTCCACTTAAGGAAAAAAATGCTTCTCCTTGTGAAGTGAACAGACAGCTCTGTGCAGAAAACACATTCCAGTCCCCTGCACTATTGATTTTCCTGTGAAAAGAGACAAGCTAATCCTTTAAACTTAGTTGCTTCTATCCATGGTCTTGCAGTTGCTTCACTGCTGTAAGCAGAGGCTGACGCTTCTACGCAGCCCCAGCAGCAGGGAGGCTTGCCTTCCAGCTGACGCTTTTTACTCAAAATGCAATCAGTTGCAAAGAAAACAAGAAAAATCACACACCAGAAACTGAACTCCAGCTCTTAGGTCACCAGTACAACAAGTTTATATTCCACTTCACACACCACAATCCTTCTGCCTTTCCTGCCAGGTCAGGAAAACCTCATATTCAGAAGACCAGTTATTATCTGAAGTTCCCTTTGCATCAGGAAACATGAGGGGTGTGGGAAACTCCAAAAGAGCTAGTTTATATGTCACAGGCATATGACGAGTGAGCAATTGAACTAATATATTGACAAACCCACAGAAGAAGAATGGACCGGGATGAATGAGACAGGATTTATGCCATATTAACAAGGCAGTGCGCCAATTTCAACCTTATTAGTTTGACAAAAAAAGCCGAGAACTGCCTTCCCATTGCACATCCAGACACCATTTATTTAAAAAAAAACTTGTCTCCCATCCTTCTTCAACCATTTCAGAGCAAACCAGCAACTGAACTGACCTTACTTCTTGGACGCTGACTAGAGGAGGCATGAGAAGATTCCAGTCAGTCCCTGAGACTGGGCTCTTGGCCAAGCAAAGCTGTATTTCAGAGGCACCTGTAACAAACAGTTAGGGCTACTGGTATTTATGCCTAATGCAGTACTAATTCCTCTCCTGCCACAGCAATGGCTCAAAACTCAGGTGCCTGTACATACAGAAATGGCATAATATTCTGGATCCTTGACAAGCTTTTCTGTATTCTGAAGACTTTCAGAACTGGATCTATGCACAGAAGTAGCAGCTGCCTTTTTTGTACATTTGTTTCTACTCCCGTATCAATATAATAATAAAACACATCAGAGCATTTGCAATAGGGAATATAATGCAGTATCTTCAGCAAGAAGGTCTTACCATGAATAATTTCTTATAGGATATGTAAGATGACAGGCTAATAGTGCCCCAGTCCTGCTGCATCCTTACTGTAAGCTGGGGTAACCTGGAACATAGCAATGCTACAGTTTAAGCAATTTATTTAAACAAGACGATGGCTTCACACCAGCAGGGTAAGTTTTCATCAGCTTTCCTTCCTTCCCCATGGCTCGCTCTGGGATTCCAGTGCAAGCACCCCAAACCTTTTTGATTGATGTGCTGTGAAATCAGCCCTCCCTGCTCCAGACACCTGCCACTGAAGCAGCTACCTTCCTCATCACTGGCTCTCAAGGTCTCTAGACACTGAGACCTGTAAGAATAAATATCCAGGAGACAGCAGCTGTGACCCATTTATTACCGGATGCTGCTGCAGGGCACAGCTGAGGAAGGCAGGGCAGAGGAAAAGCACTCACTGCAAAGGGAACAAGCAGAGCAAACCCAGGTGTCCTTGGAAGAAGCACTCTGCTTGCAGCACTGCTCCAGCTCTGTTTCTCCAGCTCCCAGTTGACAAGAGACAGCTTAGATCAAGCGTGGATGTTCAAGTACTGCCATGAGAGCTCCCCTCATGTCACTGCTGGGAGGTAAAAAACAAAACAAAACAAAACAAAACCCCACAAAGAAAAGACTGCAGAGGGCAAACTGCAACGCTGAGCTGGAGACATGGACAGAGAGGCCACAGTCTCATGCACTGAACATGTCAAAACTGCCCTAGTGCAAACAAATGCATCTGGAAAGATCCTTTCTGACAACAAAAATCACAGGTACTTGTACCCAGAGCAGGGGGCACACACACGCAGCACAGTCTGGAAGGAGAAATGCCAAGGAGGGAAGCAGAGTACACACACTAGCAGCAGAAAGCACAGTGCTCCAGTATATGGTCGAAGAGGGCTGGGAAGACAGCACCGTCCTGAGGCAGACAGGATCGACATCAACACTTATCAGTTCAGCCTTTACATTTACCGATTAAGTTCTGCTGGCACCGAGCAGTCGTACGTGTCCTCAGACTACCTCCTCACCCCCCTGCACAGCCTCCTACGGCTGCAGCCCGGCCCCACTCTGGTCGCCGGGTATTCTGATCAGAGCGTCAGGCTGGGGTGACATTGTCCCCTCCTGAAGAGGGACGGTAAGCGCCTGCAAGCCCACTCATTTTATTCACTGCACAAGCACGTTTCCAACTGGGATAATCTCCATTAAACCATCTGCGCTCCCATCTTCACTCGGCCCGCACCCGCTGGGCCGCCTGTGATACTGCGGCATCTGTGAACCGGCAAAAGCGGATGCCACGTCCCTTTCCCAATCAGCTAAAAAACCAACAGAGACTCAGACAGAACAGATGCACCTGGTAGCTTTGATGTGCTACCAAGCCAGGCTACCAGAAGTACCTGTGCCAGTGCCTCCTCTGAAAGGCATACGGCTCCCTCTGAGAATTTAAGCCATTTCCTTTCCATCATGGGAAGACATCATGCCCCAAATTGCCAGAAGAGGAGGGCTGAGAAGAGAGTAGAGGTTTTAGCTACAGTGGCTGCCCTGGTGCAGAGAAGCACCATTTGCCAGGTCATGAATGCATTTTGGATCAGACACTCCGAATGGCTGCTGATCCCCAGGACTTAATCTCTTATTTATCTCGGTATCTGCTTTCTAGAAATAGGGACTATCATGTCGCATTCCTACATCACTGGAACAGAAAGACATGAAAGTGTTATGATGAGAGATCTGAAACTTAAATCCACTGCCCCTTCCCCGCAGCCTACACAGAAGACATCCAGCTGACCTTTCAGCAAGCACAACAGAGTGACTGCATTGAAGTGTGAATTCAGTACGGAGAGAACTCAACCCCGTCCTTAGCAGTGCCATCAAGATAGCCAAGGGACTCAGGAGTCACTTCAGCTGTCGAGGACATGACAGCGCGGTGTCGGATCTTAAGCGAAGATAGAAAGCCATCAATCTGCTTTAACTGTAATCAGTGTATGCCTTCAACAAGGTCACGGGGCCATCTACCACATGCCTTTCTTCCAGCTGATTTGCCCTGCATGGTCTTGCCCTCACAAGCATTGAGCAGCACGGGAAGGCTCGTCTTTTAAACCTCCCAGGACTCCTACGGTCCAAATAGGAGGCAAGTATTAGCTGCAAGTGATGGGACAGGAGCAAGAGACTATTTCAGTTATTTCCTGCACTTGCCTTCACTTATTTGTTTTGCAAGCCTTTATTTTCCAAGGCAATTTACAAACAAGAAGCAAGATAACCATTTGTTCAGACAAAGGTTAATAATAGGGGCCTAGCGGTCTCTGAAGACTCTGCAGTCACGCTTAGGTGTGAAATTTTGGAGCAGCAATAAAGATGCTGCACAGACAAGCAAGTCTCAAGAGAAGAATTTAATCTGTCTAAATATTCTCATTATGTACATAGCTTTCAGCTTCCATTCACAGTGATCAGAGAAGAGACAGCTTCCAGAGGCCTTTCTGGACAATAAACCATGAAATAGGATTTTTACATCAGTCATTATTCCTCTCTCCACCCCCAGCTCAAAAAGTCAATGTTTGAAATGTTTTTTGTTGAAAAGAAGACAGCACTGGGAGAGAAAGAGTCGACAGGAGGAAGGCAGCAACAGATCTTTGGCAGACTGGTGGTACTTGGCACAAGAGAGTTCCCATTGGCACAATTTTCCCAGAAAACCTCAAACAGAATATTTCTCCTGGTAGTCCAAAAAAGGCTTTCTGTGGGGTCATGCACCAAGTAAGAAATATAACACTACATCCAGGGACTAGTTCCAGCTACATTCACTCATCTTTCTCCTAAAAGTTATTTATACTTAAATACAGTACTAAGGCAAGGTGATAAAACTAGAGGTAGGCATCTAGGACAAAACGGCTGATCCAAAAACTCAGCTGCTTTCTTTTGGGATCGCAGCGTCCATCTGTCCCCTTGCCACAGGGGAACTAAACCTGCAAAAAGAGACCTTGTCTGTCCACTGAAATGTGGAGCCTGAATTATTCCAACAAGCAAGAATCAAAAAAAGAAAAAGTCAAGAAAACAGAGCAAGTTCTCTATGGGTATGATCTCCTGGGACCAAGAGAACAGCTATGCTCTTGATGCTTCTCACTCCTCTTCACTTTCCTGTTGCCTTTCCCCTTCAGACAGGCAGGCTTCAGCTTTTCTTGCATATTCAGGACCTAACTTCTACACATAAGAAACTTGGACAAAATCTGTAGAGACAGTTACAATGTTTTACCCAACTTCTTTTGCTTGAAATCAAGCAACTTCCTATCCCTTTCTTCCCATTCCCAGGTTTCTCTCAAAGTTTAAGAGCTCTAACTACTGGTCACTGTCCACATTGCAAACAGGACAGCGGGGAAAAATATTGACCAGCACAGACTCTTCAGAGACAGCCCAAACTTGAAACAGTGTCAGTACTGTGGGTCTGAGTGTTTTATAAATGATTACATCTCTTATCTCTCTCTAGGGAAGTCGTCATCATTTTTGTTTTCTGAAGAATAAAACCACATGGGTGAAGCAGAGACTGGGGCCAGCAGAGCTGGAGGTAGAACAAGTCCCAGTTGACTCCCATACTCATCCAGTAAGAAGCATTAGAGATCTAAACAGAAAACCACAACTCAGAGGTAATGCTGATGCCCAGCAGTTCCCTTAACACAGTGACTGTTAGACCCACCCTCCCCTTCCAGTAAACCACCACAGACTGGTATGTTCTCCCAAAAACAATCCTTTCCTACTTCTAAGGGGGGGCAGAAAAAAGCACCAGAACTCTCATCTCAATTACTGAGCAGGGAAGGATTAACCACTACCAGAGACTTTGTAGATATTTATTCTCCAAATCCACAAGAGTAGACAAGCAGAGGGAAAAGCTCCTCTGAGAGTTCTGTACATAGACGAAAAGTCTCAGGCTTACGCAGTCTTAATTTTTTTAATTTTTCAAGTCGTAACAACAATTATCTTCATGAATTATAGACATAATATCCGAGAGATGCAGGCAGTAATTAATGTATGTCTGCCTTTTCTGACTAGCTCCTTCTGCTGGGTCAGGGAGAGTTATTGAAATTCAGGAAGGAAATCTTCAATCTTCTGGAAGTTTTAAAGAAACAGACCAAGACACAATTTAATAAAGCAATAATATTTCTCCTAAATAATTAACTAGGCTTTGACATTCAGTAGTATTTGTGAGGCCCAGCTCTTACTTTTGCAATAACACTGGAACAAGTGCACTCAGGGATGTGATCCACTGCAAGTCCAAAATGTACCGACTGCAAAATTGCTACAAATAGTCTTTACCCTCTGCACACACACAGACACCTTCACACTTTTTTCTTAAAATTCTCACTGAGACCCTCAACAGAAGCCATGCTCTGCAGCACTTCGATACCGCCTCCTCCTCCTTTCGCCCTACTGACATCTGTCTTGAGGCACAAGTGCTCAACTCCCCTAAAGCTCAAGAGAAGCAGCCTTTATCATGCTTTGGGAAAAACCTTGGTCTCGCAGCTGAACCACAGCTCAGTAATAGATGTAATAGACAATCCTAAACTAGACAGAAAGCTATTACTAAAGCAGCATATAGCTCTGGATGTTGTTTAAGTCGGCTGTTCCCATCATCTCTCAAAAAACAGATTCTCCTGCAGCATAAACAATTTTATTTACATCAAGAATGCACTCAAGAGAGCTTAATATTCTCCAGTATATTGACAACAATTACCTCAAAGTAAAAATTACTTAGCCAGCCACTGGAAAAGAAAAAAACAAACCCCACCCTTTGGCATGGACATACCACCTGCTTAAGTAATATAAAACTACACAACAAGAAGGATGGAACTCTACTTAAAATCATAAGAATAGTTCTCATGGCCACCAAATTAAAACATAGCCATATCAACAAGAATAGAGAGGGAGTATTTGGCCAAAAAGGTCAGACTGAACCAAAAGCTTCAGACCTGTTGTTCACTTGAACCACATTATCTCTACAGGAAAAAAAATCCCTGTTTAGTAGAAGCAAAGTTTAAATGGAAGTAACGGTCATTCCAGTTTCAGAAACTCACCAGATACAGTCTGTAAGCATCAATCCTTCGAATTGGCCCCCAGCACTTGTCTGTATCGTTATACTTTGTGCCATCTCCAACACTGCAAGAATGGTTGCCAGTAGCACTGCTGGGAAAGGAGGGAGAAACAAAAGACAGTAATTAACTCCTAGCAGATGTCTTTCCCTCTACTGTATTCAAGAAAGAGGAATGATTGCAGACCTGAAGTGCCCATTACTCCCCTCCCTGAACATCCTCCCTCCTATTTTTCTGGACTGTGTAACACAGCAAGTCAACAAGTACCGTACGTTTACAGGCAAATTCTTGGATTGCCTGCAGTTACTCACAAGTTTGGTCATTTGGTCATCAAGCTAGCAAGTTTAGGTCATATACGGATCACTGAGGTTTTCCATTTCCAAGTCATTAGTCCAAATCCAGCCTAGCCCAGATTTGATGAAACCAATCTCTTTCATTATCTGTTTCTTTGAGAAAGGAATTCATCTCAGTCCAGAGATAAGTCCATGCACTGTCACCACTCACTGGTCACAGGCTTGGTGAGCATCACATCTCTCAGCTCTTATCCAAAGTAAAAGAGAAGCTAAAATATTGCAGAGTATGGCAACCAAACTATTGAGCAACATGGGATGTCTGCAAGGTGCTGAAGCTGGAAGTGCTTCACACCTGAGTACTTATCCGAAATCAGGTCGGCTACTTTTCAGGCAAGCAGCAGGCACTCAGGTGGGGAATATAAAACAACTTCACCTTCCCACTCACAAGTGATGAGCTGTCCTTGAGGCAATCCTCCACTCCACTTCATTTCAGATAGTAGAGCTGATATCAGACAGACTTATCACCCCATCAAATCCAAAAGCCTGCTCCTGCCTCTGTTAACACACAACCCCATGGCAGTAAGCACACTTACCAGGTCACTTGCATGAGAGAGACAGGTACAGCTGCTGCGTAGATTGCCAGGTCCCCATAGAGGTAGATAATTATGCAGAAATAGAAGAGGTTGACACCCACTGCAGGAAAAGGAAATACCATACAGAAACAGCATAGTACACCATTTGCCTCCATAATATACTTTTTTTTGCGAATTCCACACAAGGATCACATCAGCAGGTTAGGGAACTTAGCCACAGCACAGGAACTGATGGGACACAAGGTGCTTCAGAGCTCAACTCTGCCTCCTTCAATATATGAGCCTGATAACCACGCCCTCTAGCTCAAGCTCACCCTCCAGTCGCTGGTCAAGACCAACAGGCCTCACATAAGTCATCTGCCAGATGAAGCCGTCAACTTGGAACAGCCACAGGCAAACATCTAGCTGATGCTCACAGACTTGGTGTGAGTGCAGCCTGACAAACAGCAAAATGAAGAGAGAAGATGCTTTTAATCTCTGCTGATTCCAAACCCTCTGCTTGCAATCCTGCAGGACTTTCACATTAGGGATCACGCTCTACGGAGCTCAGGTTCCACAGGGTTGAAATGGAGCTGCTTTGGGAGATTCCTTACCATCAGCAACCTGAGCCAAGTTTGAAACCTGCAAAGCTTTAAAACTCTGTTTCTACAGCCCTCTTACCCTACTGCCACACAGTGTATGCGCTGTTCCTGTCCCCTCCTGTTTTCTCAGGTGTTTTTAGTGTTTTTGTTTTTCCCCCAAAAGCTTGCCCTGGCTTCATCTATGTGATTTTAAAAGTCTTACACAAGTTAATTGGGTGTACAGAACAACCTTACTGGAGTAGAACATGACACTGCTGTGGAGGGTTAAAATCTGCACGGAGAAAGAAATGCTTGATGAGACCCCAGGATTCTTTTCATCCAAGAAAGTCAGTTTAAATCTCACCAAGGAAAACCAAACTTGAACATATTTTAGTTCAGAGACAAGTGAGCTACAAAAAAAAAAAAAAGGCCTCAGATCTGTTTCATTTAGGAAGTCAACATTGAAGGAAAACAGCTCAAGAAACCTGACAATACTTTCAAGTTGCGATGCCACCTGATGCTTAATTCTAATGCAGCTTGGGCAAGTCAGTTCACCTCTCCAAGCCTCACATATGACAACTACAAGACAAGGACAGTAGTCTGCAGGAATACAGACTAATATTTCTACAGTGCTTGCATGCCCCAGAGTTTTACCATGTTTTGCCATTATACTGCCCCTGGATGTCTGGAAACATTAATAGGCACTCTCCTTTGTTTAAATAAATTATTGAATATGCTGAACTTACTTAGCATAAAACATTCCTAAAGAAAGGGCTTTTGGGATCTGCTACTGAGCTCAGGCCTCAGCTGCCCCACACACAAAATAAGGCTAACACGACCAGTTAAGCCACCCCAGCACCACCAAGTACCCATCAGCACGCACTACATCCCTGTTCCAGTGCTGGTTTCTCTGTCTGTAGGAAGTCCAGGTGACACTCCTCCCAAACTAACTCTCTCAAAGACAGGAAGACTTCAGCATCAGCTTTATAAACTGCTACTGACCCTCCCTGATCAATACTTCCATTACTGGACACAAAAAGGAATCACAGGAGAGAAAAAAAATCAATTACTTCCTATGGGGAAACAGTATGATAGATGTGCCTAGAATCCATTATAGCAATAAATGACTGCTCAGTCCCAGAAGAAAGCACCCAACATTGCAAATTAAAAAATAAAATTAAAAAAAACCTCAGCCAGCAAAAACCCAGTTCTTCAGAGCCAGCTCTTTTGAAAGAGCACACAGGCCCTTCACAGCCTAAGTCTGAGGTAGCTCCCTTTAAGAAAGCAGACAGTCTGAAATTGAGATTTATCCCCAGCTTACCTCCCAGGACTGCAGACTCAACTCCTGTCAGATTGTTGAAAATAAAAATCAGTCAAGAGAAAGGAGCAGAGAACTCACTAGAAATCAGAGCCTTTGAGGTCTATTGCAAAGCTTTCACCAACTTTCCTTCTAAAGGCTGTAAAGCCCTCAGACACCTTGGGTTTGGATCCATGCTTTGTATATAAGAAGCAAAAATCCACTCAGACATTTGCTAGCTGTGGAACTGCAGAGGTTGGTTCTTGGAGCTGGGATTTCCCACGTGTGGCCTAGTTTCTCAGCACTGGGCAGTAGCAAATGGTCACTGAGTATAAACTGCCCCTACTGAAGGCTTTTCTGTGCAACTGTCAGAAGGAAGCACCTCAGTAAGGATCTGCAGAGGGTGACTGTGAACTAGGACTCAGCAACACTATAGGAATGGAGCCTCATTGCCCACACAGAGGAAGAGAAAGCAGCAAATGAGTTACAGCTGCCCCAGACCCTTTGCTTATGTGCACCTCATCTCATCTGGATGCCATGAGTTGTTGCAAGCTATGGTCAGCAGCTGCTCCAGCTGCCTTCCTGCAGAGAGATTCATCCCTTTGCATTGGGCTGAGTAGGTCCTGGGGAGGATCCCTAACACAGAAATCAGATAACTCTGGTTAAAGCAACATTAAGAAGGGGGATTAAGATTTAGAGTACTAAGCAGTTATATATCACTTTGCTAGGACTTGTACATCAGTGCCTGACAGGAGAGAGGACATGTATTTCCAGCACCCTCTAGAGGCTGAGCAGCAGTCAGCACCCAGGCAGAGATGTCTAAAAGGGAACTGCCCAGCGCTTGGCTTTGAGGGGTCATTACCGCCTCCCCCCTGTGAAGCATGTGCAAACCAGGGGCCTTCTGGAACTTGCTTATGGGAGCAAGTTATATGGTTATATGGTGCTTGCTCTCAAATCACTTCCCAAATATTACTCCCCAGGGGGTGACTGAGAGGCAGGGAAGAGTTCACAATGTTTCTTTAACAAGCAAGAAAACGTGCCTCAAGTCAGAGCAACCCAGTGCTACAGGCAAGATTATGAACAAAGTGTTTATGGGTCTCCAATCCACACTCAAGTCACCTCTCCTCTTCTCTGACTTGAAAAGTGGCAGCCTGATCCAAGGTGGATTATTTTCATAGTCCTAAGTGATTTAAATCTAAGGCGGCCAGGAAGAGGCATGCAGGAAAATGAAAAAAGTTTTTTTCCAGTTGGACTTTAAAATCAGAAGTAATATTGTTCAAAGAATCTTCACTCCTTAAGCTCAGCTGTCCTTCAGAGGCAACAGTCTTACACTGGCATAAAGCTGATGTAATGTAGTGGAAAAAAACAGCCCATCATGTCTTTGTAAGGTGGCCAGAGAGCAAGAGAAAATGTCACTTTCCACAAGAAATGGGGCCTGACAGGCTCAAAACTGCATAACCATGGTGTCTGATTATTTTCTGGCCTGCATAGCATTTCAAATGTACTGTTACACAAGCTTCAGAATATCCACAGTTTGCATTTCTATCTCATGAAGCAACAGATACTGCTTTACTGCAGTATGGTTACAAGTTTGTTCCCTGGCATACAAGGGACATTTAAAAGTAAAAAGACAAAGGCAGCTGCCTATCACATGCACACCAGGGACCCTTTTCAGCAGTTCATGTCCCAGCAGTTTTCTTGGTGACTCCCCAGACACATGCAATTTACAGCAGCTCTCTCCAGAGCTCTCTTTCCTTCAGACTGACACTTACGGGTTCAGGGAAGCCTGAACATCTTATTCTCAAATGCTACAACCAAGATGGAACAAGTGAACACTACAGGTGAGCTCCACTGCTTCAGACAGGAGAGACTGCAGTGGATGGATGCAGTTCAGAGTTAAGTTAAGGGCAGTCAGAAAAGGCAATGACTTACGCTTACCTGCCTCAAGAAATTGGGCCCGTAAACTGCACCACAGCACCCTCCCCTTCATGCAGGTTCTGGCCCACAAATATTCTACTTTGTAGAAACACTGCATGGGAATGAATAAAGTCCACAGAGAGAAGGAACCTTTGGGTTGATTCATCACAAATGCAGGATTCAAACCCACACAGAGAAGCATGCAAACTTAAGGAAAAATCACACGCACAACGTGCAGGAGAATCTGAAAGGACTTTTGAAAATGTGAATCACTTACCTTTATTGAAGAACATGGAAGCCATTTGGCCCATTTCCACCCTCTCAGTGATTTCAAAGATATTGGGTGAGCCACGTCTCTCTGCAAGTTGAAAACAAGAAGTGCTTCAACCAGACCCTCCAATAAACCCAGAGGCCAGACTATCAAAGACACTCAAGAAGCTCTAGTGACAGTTTGAAGGACAGTATGTACGACTCCACAGCTGCAGTCACTGGTCCAATTACTCTGCTGAAGTTAGTTTAAAAGTGTTTTCAAAGTAAGATGTTCTCATCTTAGTGACCTAGAAGGAAAAGATCTTTATCAGACTGCAGAGGTGAACTGAATTCTCAACGAGTCTTATCTTGCAAGAGCTAAAGACATTAGGATGTGAGGATGTAGAATTAAGGGTGAAATGGACAGAAGAGTCCTGCTCCACTTGTTGGGGCACACTGGGACACTGTCTGCAGAGAAGAGATCTTGGATCCAGCAACAGCATGAACTGGGTACTTACGAACTGACAGGATAGGTCGTGTCTCTGCTCGCTCATAGCCATCTTGCAGGAGAACATCACTATCAGATACTCCAGAGGAAGAATCCTCATCCTCATCATCCTCCTGGAAGAAAGAACAAGACCACTGCTGAAATGTCTGCTACCCACAGTACAGATTGTAGCACCATCAGTGTCACAGTCTCATTTCCTCAAAGGAAGGTCCCAAACAGGGATGGGCAGGACATGCCAGCAGAGGAGGGCCCTTGGCCCAAGCTTGGGATGCTATGGAGAGCAGAAGAGGGCACTAGCAGAGCACGCTGAAGCAAGCGACAGACTGCTGTCCTAGCAGGTCGTGCACACAGCAACAGTGTCCAATTCACGCAGTGGTATGTGGCACAAGGAAGCTATAAACTTCTGGCAGATCTGCAGGGTTGCAGAACTGGTTAAAAAAAAATTCTAACATATATAGTCTTAGCCAGTCAGAGCAGACAGGTCTAGCTCTTAACTCCAACCCACTAACATACAGGCAGGGATTTAAATCAGCACACACAATTATGCCTTGCACTGATCCAGAAAAGCCACTGAAGGCAGGATTGAAAAAGCCACAAGCAAATTTTACAGCATGAACATACTTCAGGACTGTCCACTCCCTGGGATACAGCCCAAGTGGCAGCAAGGACATTCCACCTTGTCCCAGTTAAATGACCTGAGATCAGCAAAGATTTATAGACCTCAGCACAATCCAAATGGCACCAATATATTGACTGCCACCTCTCTACATGCACTGAGCAGCGCTTCTGGGCAAGAAGAGCACAATCAGTAAGAAATGTGAACAACACAAGAGATTTTTCAAAGCAGGAGCAGAAAATCCTGCCTTTAATGAGCAACCCCACAGGGAACTAACAGCCATATTTTATATGGCAAAGTTAAGTACAGTATAAATTTATTCCTTTAGAGTTACTAATGAAGCAAGGCATCTCAGGCAAGTCCTACAGGACAAAAGAGATAATGGAAAATTAAACCCCACACGAACCTTGCGTTTTTCCATTCTCTTCCATCGGAGCTGGGCATTGGCAGCAGCCATGGCTTCCACCACAAAAGTTGTAGTCATATAGCTAGAGACACAAATTCAATTGGTATCAATAATAGCCAAGAACTGTCACTGGAGAGACATGGAGAACTATTCTCATCTGGTTTTAGGAGCAAGCAAACAAACTAGCCAACCAAAACAACCCTTTCACCAACTCTCTATACACACTGCCTTTTTAGTAGTGTTTCATCTCAGTTTGCTGCTCCCTTCTGTCTTTGAGATTAAGATGTTCAAGCAGACCACAAAATGCAGTAAAATATAACATGCCTTCAGATACAAGACAACACTTCAGATATTTGGAAGATACTTTCTAGTGTTTCTGTTAGTTGAAGGTGGCAAGAGGACTTCCCTCTTTGTGAGAAAGCAAGCTTCCTTCCTCTTTTTAGGGCCTTGGATGACCACAGTACTACTCTGAAACTTTTCTAATCAGGACCTGCGGCAAAGGGCCTACAGTCCCTTAAAGAATCTCACATATGGTATGAGAAGCAAAGCAGCAACACAAGACCAAGGGGCAGATTCGCATGTACATACAAATACATTTTGCTGGAGGCCAGGGAAAAAGCTGTCCAGGGAGACAGCAAGAGTCACTGATGGAAGGAATATCATCAGCTCAGCTAAAAGCAGTCCTATAATAAAAGAAAACAACCCTCAAATCAACCTTATTTAACATCTTATTTAAGGCTTTAAAGTGGTTTCTTACTGCTTCAGAACTGGACTCGCTTATCAAACTCAAATGAGAGAATAGTTTTGCAAGAATAAAAGAAAGCAGCCCTGTACTGAGGCCCATGTAGCAATTTCTGCTTAGACTCTTCTTGCGCTGAAGGATCCCTAGCGGGCAGGAGGAAGTCACAAGCACCAGAACTAAAGCAACAGAGCAATGCAGCTCCCAAGACACACAGTACTTTGAGCAGCGTTTTCTGTTTAACCCAGTGCAGTTTTGTTACTCAGGTTTGGAGGTCTGTGCTCTTCTGCTGACCTTGAAGGACTGTCTGCTGGTGCCGAGTTTCGTACACTGAATGTAAATTTTTAAACTAATGTATCTAAAAGGCACTGCTTTCAAAGCTTCCAGTTACTGGTGCTTCCACAGTTTCTTTTAACAAGCCTTTGCAGTGTACAGCTTTCAGGCAGGGAACTTACAAGTGTTACTACAGTCAGAACTGACTATAGAGTATTTCTGTATAGCAGCACTTAACAGATCCAAAAAACACCGCCTCCAAATCAAATGCTGACAGAGCCAACAGGAAAAGAACTTCTCAATTCTGTTCTTACAAATGGCAGGATGGTATTTCAAAAATATATTTTATTTTAAAACCAAGAAAGAAGCAAGCAAGGATTCACAGTCCATCAGAAGATGGCAATTCTATTAATAACTACTCAGACATCAGTGCTGTATCAACAGCCTTCAGCTCCACCTGCTGCTCCAGCAGGCAGACATCTGGGCAGAAGCCAATGGACAGTTTGTGTGAAAATCAAAAGACCAGTTCCAAGATCTCAAGGAGCAAAAGCGTGGGGGGGAATAAGATGGGCCCAGCTATGCACTAATTTGTTTTCCTGACATGCTTGCAGCTGCCCAGAGCATTGCCAGAAGCCAAAAGAAAGCTAACGCAACAGGTCTGCATCACCTCTGCACATCACAAAGCAGAGAAATGTCCCTGCATCATCTCTGACCTGGTTAGTGTTTGGGGAACTAATCTGCGACAGAGGTAAGCATGGGATGTATCCACAGGGAGCACAGTGTCAAAAAAGAAGCTGGAAGAAAGGTCCCAGAAGCCTCTGGACTGGAGAAAAAAGTCTTTCCCATCAGTCAGATGTAGCACCATATTGCTGCCAGTCAGAAAATGTCAAGGTCCACAGGCAACACAGCTGCAGAGACCAACACTCAAGCAGCAGAGGGATGGGATCACTCAGAAAAGCAGCAAAAGTGTTAGCACTGTGCTTACAGCCCAACCCAACCGAATCCAGCAATCTCCTAAAGACATATAATCACATCCTACCTCATGAATCCCAGGAACATCAAGAGAACGAGGCTGACAAGCCACCCTGCTGTTGCAAAGGCCTTCGGCATGGTTAGGGCTCCCGTCCCAACGATGAGGTTGAACATGTAAACCAAACCAACCTGCAATCATCCACATAAGCCAAGGTGAGAGTTTGCAGCCAGGCCAGAGATCATCCAAGAAATCTCACATACACACTGATTTAAATGGAAAGAGCGATCTTTGTCAGCAAGCCCATGCTAGAAATAAATATAGCAAGGGACTGATAACCAATGAGAACACAGTGAGCATCAGCACATTTCTGGAGAAACTGATATTCCTCTCCATTTTTCAATTTATTAGTATTTTATTATTAATATTAGCTTTTTAAATGAGTTTTTTTTGTTTGTTTTCAAATCCACTGACTTCTACCTGCAGGGTCTACACTATGGGTTGGGGTCTCTGTTTTCTGACCTGAACCTAGGTAGTGATGACTACGTTCACAAGTTACCTTTCAGAATCTCTTGTTGTTCTTTATTCATAGTCAAGCAGGAAACACCCAAAGAGAATTCTAATACAAAGACTGCTTGCCATCTTACCAGCAAGCAACTGAGCACATTCTGAAGAAGGTATTTTACCTCTGGAAGGTAAAGGATTTTATCCTCTCTTGCAATGAGCATTTTTCTGCCCAGGGGCAAAAGATAACTGTGCACTTGGAAAAGACCCCCCCCACACTATGAATTTAGCTGAACTCAAGATCAAAAATTGCCCCAGAGTTTCGGTTGTTTTGTTGTTTTTTTTTCTTTTATATAGGTCAGTGTAAAGAACTGTGTCTGAGTGCACTTTTCATGGTGTGGCACAATTAATAACGGGAGAACTATTCCCCAGAGACTCTGTGAGCACTCCTGCCCTACATTCACTGACATAAGTGCAGCAAATTCATCTTTTGATGGACCTTCCAGAAGGACAAAAAAAAAAATCAGCCATTGCAGCTTATAGGAAAGTTTTTCTCATTCAGTTGGCAGAGCTGTCATTTCCCGAGCACAACTCCAGTGCCCAGGGCCATGACTCACTCTCCAGCGACGAACTCTTGAAAAAACACCTCAGGTGAATTTCCGTGACTTTGGTGAAGTAGACAGAGACAAGAATGGAGCCTGTGTATTCAGTCTGGCTGGACATCCTCAGAGAAACAGCAGAGTCATAGCCTTTGAGATTAGACTCTAAGAAATTCGTGCAACACTAGTGTAAAACATAAGAGCAGGTGACACTAATCCTTTAGGGTCCAGACGCCCCAGTTACTGTCTTGTTCTCTATTTTCTCAGTTGTGACCTATTTATTCAGCCTAATATCCAGTTCTTCTAAATCCAATCATTAGCACAGGGTTGAAAGTTTTAAAGCATTTGAAAGCCAACACACGGATTTCAGGACTGGTTCTATATTTAGTCATCTGTAAGTTCACTTCAGAAGAAAAAAAAACCAAAACTGTATGCAAAGCACTGTTTTTAAGAGCTGACGCTATATGAACACTTGTGGCTATGAAAACCAGTATTTCCAGTAACATAGGAAAGCAGTAATTGTTTCTGCATTTTCAAAGGATACCACATCACAAGGAAGAAACATCTTGATTACTGGTTATATGTGAAGTGGTTTAAAACAAATTACTTTAACAGCTACAAATAAGTAAACTTTATGTAAAGTTTTCCTCTTAATTTCTTAAAGTAAAAAAGTAGGATAGTTTCCATGTCAAAATTCCCCATTTATGCTTCACATGACAATTTTGAGTTGATGAAAACATTAACAAAAATATAAGTAAAGTTGGCAGAAGGATGCAAGAGCTAGTATGGCACCTGAAGCTGTTTTTAACACTTTTAGAACTACACCTTGTACAGACATCATTCCTTCACAGCATATAAAGAGATTTGTGACATAAAACCCTACAAGTAAAAGCACTTTTGATTACACTTTGACCTCCATCGTATCTTGAAACACTGAGGCTGTGTCTATGGGGAAGCAGGAAATGAAGACACAGTGTAGAGGGAAGAGGGTTTTGAGAAGACTTGTGAGTAAAGCCACAAACAGGGGTACTTACATAGGGAGAGTAGAGCTCTCCTGTGTCAGTAATGCCACCAGCCATGTTGAAGACGGTGGGGAGGCTCGGAGCAAAGTGAGGGGGTGTTTTCAGAGGGCAGTTTCCAACTTCTATTGCCTTTAACCTAGGGAAACATCATAAAGTTGTGTTAGCTTTGCTGGAAAGAGGAGGAACTCACGAGTCAGCTTTTACACATCAGTCTTCTGACATCTGAGCAAACAAGGATTTCAGCA
>NW_010198775.1:0-962 GCF_000695765.1 Mesitornis unicolor | reverse complement strand
AGCAGGACCTTGCACGTCGGACAGTTATATCCCAACTCACCAACTCTTGGTTCAATACTCTACAAAAAATTCTTGTACCCATTAAACTAGTTTAAAAGTAACAAAAAGGCCCTGCCCTTTCACTGCATGGGATGTCCAAACTCCACCTTCCTCAAACAGCCAGAGGGGCTGCTTCAGACACCAAAACCTCAAGAGGAAGAATGCCTGCCTTGAGGATGATCTCATACTGCTGCTTCTCATGCAGTTACTACTCTTACAGAGCACGTGTCTTCTGCAAATCAATGCAGTAAAAAAACAGCCTACAGTCTCTCCTCATAACATCAAGTAAAGAAATAAGCACACAAATTAAAATACTGGACCTGTGGGGAAAAAACAAACCAAACAAAAACACAAACAAGAAGTTTTGTTATATGTACCAAGTTTTCCAGAGCAGAAGTATTTGGGGAACTTCACATTGTCTTTTAAAATCTACAGGGGAGAGGGAAAACTCAAGCCTTCTGAAAGGTTTCAAAGTCAATAAATAGTCAAGAGCTTTATCAAATTCCTCATACTTTTACACATGCTCTTGCTTAGCCATACCAACAGGGACAAGTTGACACCACACACCTCACAAGGTAAGAGCACTACTAACAAACCCAAACAACTCATAAGCTTGCACACGCTAGACAACAAAAACCCATCAGGCAGCACAGCCCACTGTGGTCAGAACCAGACCGGCCCTCAGAAGAGGAGGCCAAACATCTTCTTTTATAGCACACCTCGACTCGCGTCACTGTACCCAACCTCAGCGAACCAAGAGAAAGCAGCAAGACCGCGGCCACGCTAACAGACACCTCCGGGACACGGCTGAGGAAGGCGTGACGGAGCAGGGCACTCAGCCCGGGAGGGCTCTACCCCCGGGCCCAGAGGTCACCGAGGCCTCCACACCCCTGTCACCTCTGGGCTCCTCTCGGGCCTGTCCC
>NW_010198774.1:0-797 GCF_000695765.1 Mesitornis unicolor | reverse complement strand
TTTGAAGGTTTGTATTCAAAATAAAAACACTGTAATAAACTCTCACATAAACACCGATTCCTTGGATTAAACTGGATGTACTGACGATGTCTTTTAAGTTCTCTGTAAGTCAGGTATTTACAGCAGAGCAGAGCTCTCATTTAACAGATAAGGAAATATTCAGCAAACACATCCACCTCACCATTTTCCAAACTCTCTATAAGCAATAAATCAATGAATGGACGTCTGCAGTCACAAAAATCACTTTACACTGCTCGATAACGACACTGAGATAAATGAGCAAATGATAAAGGCAACACCAGTGACTACATAGAAAGGAACGGCCTTTCCGGAGAGGATTTGAAGGGCGAGTCACAAATTTGCTCGTGGTCCTTTCAACTTCTCTCCAGAAGCTTCTACATTTGAGCTCTGGGCCTCAAGCAAAACGTTTCCTTTTCATACAGGAACACAAGCGGAAAATCTCCCACGCCTCTCCAAAGGAAATCAATTGAACGCACTGAAATCCAAGCCAAGCCAAGCAGTGTCTTCAATGGGAAAAAAAGCAAAAACAAATTAGCCACTACTGCACAGAGGAGAAAATGGACCAAAGAGGTGCAATAAAATGGAAGCCTGGAATTTCAAAATAAATCAAGGTATTAATTTGGCTGGCTGCTTTATAAGAAGTGGGAAAACTGCATTATCATACAAAGGTGATTATAAAAAAAGCGCCATCTACAATATCTGGCTATCTACTACCCTGATTGCAAAGTGTGTTCTTCACAATATTCCAAGGCAAATATGTATTGCTGCTTGTCCAG
>NW_010198773.1:3285-5002 GCF_000695765.1 Mesitornis unicolor | reverse complement strand
GATTCTGTGATATAAAGTTGTGCTAAGCTGGAACAAATGCAGACAGGACTTGGGCAGAAAATATTTCCTTGGAAGTACAAGGTGGACCTGGTGAGGTATTGGCCCTTTTTACCTCCACTTTCACAGACTTATTTACCATTTTTTGGAGTATATGAGAATTAAGGGAAAATGTGCATTTTGGAGGTTGGTGCTGAAGAAGGGAGTGCCTCTGTATGGCAGTTAAATGTCGCTGTTGTATGTAGGAAAATCTCAAAGTGGAAAGCGGGGTTTGATTTCACACTCGTTGGAATGAAGCAAACCCTCACACCTGAGAAAACCACAACTTGTCCACCCTAAGATTGCATCCTAGAATTAGAATCATTAAGGTTGGAAGAGACCTCTAGGAAAATCAAGTCCAACCATCAAGCCAACCCCACCATGGTCACTAAACCATGTCCTGAATGGACATCCATGTGTGGACAAATATGTTTAATTGGGATATTTTGTGGAGAAATCACAGAATTGCAGAATGTTAGAAGTTGGAAGAGCCCCCTGGAGATCCCCCAGTGCAACCCCCCCAGAGCAGGATCACCAGAGCAGTCACACAGGAACACGGCCAGGGCTTTGGGTGTCTGCACACAAGGAGACTCCACGACCTCTCTGGGCAGCCTGGGCCATGCTCCAGAACCCTCACACTCACAAACTTTGGTCTCATCTTCAGCTTGAACCTCCTGTGCTCCAGCTTGGGACCATTGCCCCTTGTGCTGGCATTGGCCATCCCAGAGCAGAGCCTGGCTCCTTCCTCCTGACACTGCCTTTTCCAAATGGATCCCCAGGAATGAGGGCACCCTTCAGGCTCCTCTGCTCCAAGCTCAAGAGCCCCAGCTCCCTCAGCCGCTCCTCAGCACGAGATGCTCCACTCCCTCCAGCATCTCATCTCTGTGGCCCTGCTGGACTCTTTCAAGCAGTTCCTGTCCTTCTGGAGCTGAGGGCCCAGCACTGGACACAAGATTGCAGCTGTGGTGTGAGCAGGGCAGAGCAGAGGGGCAGGAGAACCTCTCTGCCCTACAACCACCCCTTCTCATCCACCCCACGATGGCCTTGGCCTTCTTGGCTCAAGGGCACATTGTCTGCCTGGCAGCTCCAGCCACTCGTTCCCATCCCTGTAGCTGCTGCATAGAAACGAAGCCAGAGAAGTCTGGTTTATTATAGATTTGTAAACTTAGCTGCCTCCAGTTTCTCACTGCTCACAGCTCCTCTCCACATGTTATTTAACTCTTTTTTACTGCTGAAGAAGCATTTTGAGGCTATTTTGAGGCCACACTTGCGCTGATGAGACAGTCACAAGGAAATATCAACCAAGCTTGCCAACTACCCCTAAAGTGGAATAATTTCCCCACCTCCCCATCCCTGTGAGCACTCACTGATCCCCCTCTTTCCAGTGATGCCATCCTTCCTTCAATAAGAGTCTTTTTTTCCTTTGGGTAGAAGGAGATGAAGAAGAAATAAGAAAGAAACATACGTCCAAAATGCTTTCATCATGGAAACATTGACTGATTTTGGTTGGAAAATGCCTTTAAGATCATCGAGTCCATCCATGGATATTTGATCTCTTCTCCAACATCTTCTCAGTGTCCAGCAAAGGAATTGCAGGAGAAATTAACAATTTTAAGGATGTTTTAGCAAAATGCTTCCTCCATTGGGCTCCAGTGACCACTGAGAGAACATCACCATTTCC
>NW_010198773.1:457-3274 GCF_000695765.1 Mesitornis unicolor | reverse complement strand
GCGTCCGACGGTCACACATATTCCCCACTCCTCTGCAGCAGTGATTCAAGTAAGCTTTGTACAAGCAAACTGTCTATGGCTTTTTTCTTTTAATAAAAAGCTTTTTTCCTCCTCTATTTTTCCTGCAGTTGAGCATATATAAAAGATCAAGATAGGAGGATAGTGGATTGGATATTATCTTCTGTGTCATTATATCAGATCTGTCCATCAAAGCTCTTCTTTACCTCCCTCCTGTCCCAGCTCATTATAAGGACCTGTTCTTTTATGACTAAACGATAGAGTAATATTAATCCTTACCAAAATGTAAAAAGAGAAGGTACGATAGCATGAATTTAATAAAAAAGCTTTTATTCACCAAGGCATTTTTCTAAGAATATGAAATGGAGTAGAGCACGTCTCAGACTCCGTATGAATGGAAGCGTATTTGCCTGAAGGAGTTAAAATCGTATCTTCGGTCCACAGTTGTATGGTTCATAAAGGTCAGATAGTCAAATAATTTCCCAAAAAAACAGTCAGATATTAAGATAAACACGATTCACACTGGAAACTATTTTATAGTGTAAGTTATAGTTTAATTGTTATTCTATTGGGAAGGGACCGCCTGGGTCACTAAGTTCAATCGCACGCTCTCAGCAATACACCAGTCATTTCATTGAGCCAACGTTTGCCTTATCACTGCCAGGGGAAAGCCAGTCCAGAATCTGACGTCTCTAATTTTTGGAAATGCTCTTCTAACGTTCAGGACACATCATGCCACAAAAAGTGCCCGTACTCCTGGATCAGTTCAGCTCTTTAGTGGAGGGAGTCCTTTCCCCATGTTATCTGCATTGAGAGTTGATTTAGGCAAGAAGGCTTGGCAAAAAAGCGAGGTTCAAATTTACTTTTGGTGCATTGCCAAAGATCTTCTGTTATTCAAAATACACCTGATAAATCACTGAAGTGCACAGAGCATCATTTAACCCACAGCAGAGCGTTACTGGAAGGTTTAAACAATCTGCCAATACAATGTACTTGGTTTGCTTCTGCGTTTGTTCTCTTAACTGTCAAAACTTCACGTTTTTGGCTTCTACCTGGACACCAAGTTCCTCCCAAAGCACGATGTGTTGGAGACAATTCAGTCCAAAGGTTCATCCCTGTGGCTGCAATAAAAGACGCATCCACATTAAACATTTCAACTCAGAGAGAGAGTATTTTTCAGGCAAACCTTGTGATAATCTCCACTTGATTGCTCTGTTGGTCTCCGAGTGCATGAAGTCGGTTCCTCTCGGCTAAAACTAAACTGGAAGATTCAACCCAGAAATGCACCTAACACACCACAGCTGCAAACAGGTATTTCAGTATGCTGTGCAGGATCCTATGAGGATTCAGATCCAATTTCGTGGCAGCTTTATAAAACATCCCAACCATCAGATGAAGCAGAACAACCACTGGCACCAACAGTTGAAGCCACAAGCGTGCAGGAGCCATGCAGCCAGAAGGATTTGTTTCAAGATCTCTGACTTGATACAGTGCAGTGGCCAGAAAAGTTTACGTTTTGCCTGTTATCTCAGAAAGAAAATTTGCAGAGAAGATTAAAAAAAGATACATTAAAATTACTGTTTCATGGTAATATTAATTTGGCTCTGTCAGGTCCTGGTTCTCCTCTAAGGGCTGTGTTCAAGCCACTCTATGTTTGCACTGTGACTGGGGACTCAGGATACCCCAAGATGATCCAGTAAAAGGAGAAGAGCGAAAACTCATAGAAGTCAGCAAAAGAAGAGAGCTTACAGAAAAGCCTAATATTTAATTAAAAAAAAATGAAACTCCAGATATCCAATATCGCTTCTAATGCCTCCTCTCAAAAATTCTTTGTTTCTCCTCTTGGATAATTACTGAGTAATTAATGCGGACCTACAATGGCATCATCCCAGGGCTTTGCTTATATCCAACAAAGCAAGGTTACAGCTTAGAGCTACCATATGAAGTTATTTTAGTCAATCATCCCCTCATGTCATGCATGTCATCTTTTCGTGAAGCACATGTTTTGTGGGTTAAATTTTCTCGTGTGCTTCTAAGGGCATTAAATCTGATGTAAAACAACTCTGTGGAAAGTGCCTCCTGGAGTTGTGAATTCATTAGCATGCCAAAGGAAGTTGTTCCAGCAAAGATGATTACGCAAATACCCCTGCGAGAAGGGGAAAGTTCTTTGAAATGTCTCTCATGGTTCAAGACAGCATCTTATAAAGTGTCGAACGGTTTCTGAACTGCCCAGCTATGCAGAAGGAACAGGTTGTCACGTAGCTTGTCCCAGTTTTAACACTGTCACTTGGTACCCTCGCCTAAAACATCTTGAGAAACTGGGATTTTTATTGGTACAGAGAAGATCAGTGTATCAAGTGTAAATAAGGATAAAGCGGCAATCCATGAATTAAAAAATTTTCTCTCTGAATTAATACGTAGGTTATGTGTCTTTACTATTTCTAAAGAAAAAGGAAAACAAGACCAAAAACCCAACAGTGTAAAGCCGAGAGATCAAGACAATGTTACCAGCATCCATGTTTGTCAACATTAATTTTCTTAACTACTCATATACCAAAAGCTTTCAGTAACTACAGATGGCAAATGAAAGGGTTATGTCTTTTTATGGGCTGCTTCTTCTTAGTTTAATATAGTATTTTCTTTTCACAGAATCACAGAATCACAGAATCACAGAATCGCTCAGCTGGAAAAGACCTCTGGGATCATCACGTCCAACCGCTCCTGTCTGCCCCCTAAACCATATCCCTAAGTACCTCATCTACCCGCTCCTTAAATACATCCAGGGATGGTGACTCCACC
>NW_010198773.1:0-383 GCF_000695765.1 Mesitornis unicolor | reverse complement strand
GCACAGCTGGGTGCCGTTCCCCCTTGTTCTATCCCCCATCACCTGGGAGAAGAGCCCAGCACCCACCGCTCTCCAAGCGCCCTTGAGGCAGTTGTAGGTGGTGCTGAGGTCTCCCCTCAGCCTTCTCTTCTCCAGGCTGAACAAGCCCAGTTCCCTCAGCCGCTCCTCATCAGGCTTGTTCTCCAGAGCCCTCCCCATCCTTTAAATGCAAGTTTAACTTATTAAGCATGGAGAGATCATGTACGGGTAAGAAACAGAGTGAAACACATAAGGCAGATCAGGCCCAACCTAAAATCCTAATAGACAAATGAAATAGTAGAAATCAATCAAATGAATGGCACAACCCACATGGACAGTGAGTCAGAAATCAGGAATACTGGGAC
>NW_010198772.1:0-1784 GCF_000695765.1 Mesitornis unicolor | reverse complement strand
GGCGCTGGCTTGCTCAGATGTTGAATATGGAGCCTCTGGCAGCTTGAGTATGGAGCCTCTGGCAGATGTGACAGCCACCCTTCTTTTTGGTTTTCTGGAGGTAAGCGGTGTGGATTACTCATGATTAAAGACATCTCAATTGGTGACATTTCAGCTTCTGAAGAGACTGCTGAAGTGAGGTTGGTTGTGATTTTTAACAGCAGCTTTTTTTTTAACCTGTCATTCCTTCAGAAAAAGTAATGTGAATATTTCCCCGTTCTTGCAAGTAGAGCTTTGGAGCAGAATGATTTAAAACCCGGAATGTTGATCTATGCAGCTTCTGTCCTTGTATTTGGTTCTGTGGAAAGTTCCTGGTGTTGCAGAAACAGTTGCATGGTCCCATAAGAATGAGGTCTGCTAAGCACCTGGCCTCAGTTTGTGCAGTAGAATGAGGTCCTGTGGCCTTTCCAGCTGAATTACTTCATAGAACAGGATGGGTTTTTCAGACTGGAAAGGACAGAGCCTGGTATCTGTTAACCCTATATCCTAGAATATAGAGCTATGCTAAGTATGACCTGAAGTTAAAGGCTGAAGTCAGAGGAGACAAACACTGCTGAACGCAGGCAGCTTCTGTGCTTATCAAATCGCTTCTAAAGAGCTTGGAGAGTGGAAATGAGAAAGCAAAGTGTAAAATACAGCACTGGGATTAATATTAGTGGTGAAGTTGGAGGAACATTGGTGCTGTAAACTGACTATGAAGAAAGCTGATGAATCCACGCTGCAGTAGTCAAGGTGGGGAAATGACCACAGTATGCCCTAGCAAATGGTATTAGGGAAGGGTGTTATTTCTGTGGGGAAACTGGGGTGAGAGGAAGAACAACATAAAATTTGTATCGGTGGTCACCGCACAGTCAGCAAGAAAAAGAAGGTGAAGGTGCCAGCAGTGGACTGAGAGGCATGGAGAGGATTTGCTTGTTTTCCTGTAGGTGTAGGTACATTTTTTTTTAAGAAGTCTGGATAAAATATGAAGGGGTTGGTATTGGACAGGTTCATTTAAGGTTCGTTTAAGTTGTCCTGTTGGTCTGAAACCCAATTGTGGAAGCTGGTCTTTGTGGTTTTCTGTACCATAGGTGTGTGGCAATGCTCTCATGAAGCAGGATCAGGATCAGTTCTGGCAGATGATGTTGCTCATCCGAGAAGACTATGTCCCAAGGTACAGTATCTGTGGTGAGGAATGGGAGAGAGTCCTTGTGTTTTACTTGCTAAATGTTTGCTTTCAAGTGACTCCTCCATCTTTCCCAATCTCTGCCATTCACCCCCCACCCACTTGTGAATCAAAGGCAACTTTCTACGTAGATTTTGAGCCATGCTGTTCTTTCTGCAGAATTGAAGCAGTTACCCAGCCTGGACAGGAGGGCGCTTTGTTGCGGTTCAAGCATTTTGTGGAGGTAAAGCAGGGCTTTCTTCACTTTCCAAGTGTTTTGGTTTGAGGTTCCTTTCCCTTCATTCCATCCCTGCATCAGTTAATGAGAGCAGTGCTGCTTGCAGCAGAGCTGACAGCCCAGCCCCATGGCTGTGATGTGACCCGTCTGTGGTGATGTTTCAGTTACTTCATTGCCTTCATGAGAGTTACTCTGTCAAGCATCTCGCTTCTTTCTTGTTTCACTTTTATTTTTTTCTCAGTGAAAATGTATTTTAGTTATAAATGAAGCTCAGTGAGAGGAGCTACACAGGTTGATGAGGATTCTGCTGAGTCATTTCTGTCACAGCTGTATTTTTGATCAGTCGCTTGCCTGTTTTTATCT
>NW_010198771.1:0-11089 GCF_000695765.1 Mesitornis unicolor | reverse complement strand
GGAAGCAGAGAGAGAGAGAGACACTGGGCTGTCTTCCTACTTCTGAGAAGCACATGGCCTGAAACTGACTGCAACCCCCCAATCCCATCCCCTTGCACCTCAAGGGAAAAGGGGAGCGTGAAGGTGAAGAAACCAGGAACAAAAGCTGAGCCTGGGAAGAAGGGAGGGGTGGGGGGAGGGTGTTTTTACTTTAAGATCTGGTTGTATCTCCCATTGTTCTACTCTGATGTTGGTAACAAACTAAAATTGTTTTGTTTTTATTCCTTATGATGAGTCTGTCTTTTGCCTGTGACCTTTTTAAGTGGTGAGAATCCCTTCCAGTCCTTATTTTGACTAGCCCTTTTTGGGGCATCATGGTGCTCAGTTATGGACTGGGCCTAAACCATGACAACCACATCGAAATTACTTACAGTTGAACTTTTAGGCAATAATTATTTATTTTTTTAATGCAACAAGATCACAGGAAGGTAATTATCAGCATTAAATGATTGGTATTTGTGAAGTCTCATGCACTGACTCCTGAATTTACTGTCATGAAGGATGATATGCCCCTTCTGTAACTGTCATTACATGAGATACTTCCCCATCTCATTTGACATAGCATATTTCTTTTCTTCTCAGTAATATGAGTGCTTCTTGACTGCAGGGTCCCTTTCTGGAGCCACTGAGCATCACCTATATTCCTCACTCATGGCAGGATTCAGTTACCTAAACATAGATATTTGGCACTGTTTGAGACACCTTAGACTACTCTGCCTAGCTTTGAGCTGCTGGTTGAGAAAATGCAGGTCTTCTGTAAGGTCTGTGTCATGTCTGTCACACCAGCACATCTTGTGCATCTCAAATACCATAAGACACTTGCTTAGGTCTCTGACAAGGAAGGTGTTAACATGTCAGATAGGTGTCTAGGCTACCAATGTAGTCCAATGAGCTGTTCATCTCATCCTAGCCACCTCCACATGGCCTCATAAAATGCTCACAAACCCTACTGACATCTTCAGCTTTACTGCTTACCAGTATAGAACACCTCACATCAGTCCTACATACTTGCCCTGAGGCTACCTGCTCCTTGGCTCATAAGCCATCATCCACCCATTAGCCCACCAGTACCCTACTAGTCCAATCTGAGTGCAGTGTGTTCTATGGAAAGAAGGGGGGTGGTTGGCTAGGCGTTGACTAATAGCTTGGTAATTGTCTATGACAGTCCCTCCAGCTCATTGTGGAAGGATTGAAGTCCTTTGTTAAAAAAAAGCTGGTTGTTCTTTCTGTTTCAGCCCACCAAAATCCATACAGAGGACACCACAGCAGATGGACAAGAAAACCACTCATGCAGGAATTTCAAAATGCCATGAGTTTTGTTTTTCTTGTCTAATATCAGTTCAATACTTCTACCTTTTGGATGTAAAATCAGAATATATTAGCTCCATTTTATGAGTCAACAATATTGGGGACAATGTAAGAGGTCTGAGCAGTGACTGGAACTAAACAGACTTTGAACAGAGGCTTTATTTCCCAAAACTTAATATGACATTTCCTCATCTCTTCATCTTGTTGTTTACCTTTGGTGTCTTATAAGAATATGTTTCTTCTTTTTTCTTCTTCTAGCAGCTGAAACTGGTAGCTACTTCTCATAGAGGGGATTTTTTTCCCATTTACATCCTCTTTCAAGGTGACTTTTAATATTATCTCATATGTTATGAACAATTTCTCTAAGTAATTTTAGTATTTTGTAAAATATCCTTGCTTTTTAAATTCTCTTTTTTTTAAAGCAGCCTATGAGGAACACAATATTCAGGGGTTTTTCCACACTGGAAACTGTGAATTATTTATAACAGTAGTTTGATTATATTAAAAAGCACAATCCCAAGTCTGCAGTACATTACTGGCTCCATTCCTTGCCTAAAACAGGCGTGTTTATATTTTTCCTCAGTAAATATGTGATAATTAAATGCAAATAGACCATATTTTTCAAACGAATTCCCAACCCTGGAAACTTGGATGATGATAATCTTGCCTAATAAATGCACAACTGCAAGTGAAATCAAAGTTTACTGAAGCAGAACATTCTTAGCAGTCAGTAGCAGCCATCACTTAGTGAAAAAAATACAGGATTAATATAGACATGTCATTGAAAAATGGATAGCCCTAAGGTATTTTATAATCATGGCATATACCTAAGTATTAATTGAAAACACTATGCACTCTTTATGGGATGTTCTCAGCTAATCCATTCCTGTAAATTGTTAGGCTATATTGAAGTCATGCCTAAGGCTGTCACCAGTTCTCTTGCATGTTTCCCATTGTTTGTTATCCCCTGTTTCTAGGTCAGCTTTTCAGCCTTTTTCTTTTGCCTTGTGAAATAAAGAAATCTCTCTCCCATATTTCCTTTATGAAGAGAAATAATCACATTCCTTGGGTGGCAATACCTGAGCTTTTCCCACTGCCATATGATGTGAGGTCCTGAGTCTCCCTTGGGGGTCATGGAAGGGCTTTCATATTGCTCTGATAGTTGCATCCCAATGAGTGGCTCTGTTTCCTCTTCCTTTTTGATGGATTAGGTCTCTAAGCCTTCTCTGAAATCTGCTGGGCTAACAAAGGGGGAATATTGAATGCCAGAGAAGAAAGTATCAATGAAGAGACTGTCTCCTATTCAGCCTGCAAGGAGAAACTGAAACCTCCTCTGTAACTCTCCTCATTCTCCTCTTTTTCTCATTCTTTCCAACATGCTCTACTTCTACAGAGCTGTCTTTCTAACATCTGGAAATACGTTATCATATGCCCTTAAGAAGAACCTTAAAGTGTGGGATCTTCTTCTCTCAGTGGCAGGATGCTGGCAAGAAGCTGAGCATTACCTTTGTATTACCTGGCTGGCTGCCCTCCCTGTCCCAAATAACTCAGTTTTTCCTTGCTGGGAGTCCTGTAGCTCCACCCCCAAGACTGTATTTCTGAGACATTTGGAAAGAGGTCTAAGAATATCTCCCCCTCTTTCCTTATGAATTCCTCAAATGAAAGTATTTTTTCCACTTCTCCTTACTAGCTAAAGAAAGAGGCTGCATTTTGTTCACTTTTAATGACCTTATGAATGGCAAAGAATATAATTCAGCCCGTAGAAAGCATAAATTTAAGGCCTGATGGCTATGCCTTCTGTAGCTCTATCCCTTTCATGCATCACTGTTTTCTTGCCTGAACCTGGAGAAAGAGAGCAGTTGCGGGGGAGGAAAAGGCAGGTTCCTGGAAGGAGTAGCTGACAGGATGTTGCTTTTGTTGGACAAGATCTGTCCTGTTGACAACAGGGAAGACCCAATAAGGCTGAGAGTTAGCTACCAACCAAGCAGCATGCTACCAATCAGGTTTGGTGGCCAAACTTTCATTATTCCCGCCAAGAAAAAGCATTTAAATAGAGACTGAAGTATGATTTCAATTTCACTCCAGTATAATCCAGACAGCAGAAAAACACGGTGACTTGCCCCTACAGTAAATAAAATTTCCTTTCAGAAGTCTGCAGTTTTGAATCAGTTAGAGAGGCATGGTGAACACTTGGTCTTAAAATGTACACAACACACCAGCTGGGTTTTCACTCTATGAAAGGCCAAGAAATGAATGTGTCGAAAATCTGCAAGAAAGGCCACAATTTACATTAATGTTCTATTTCCTTCCCAGATGTGGAAATAATGGCTTTTAAAAAATATTAGAGGACAATAGCTGATCCTGTTCTCACAACTATAAGTCTTAAAACAACCAACCTATGCCTCGAAGCAGTCATACCTTACCTCCATATCTTGTAGCTCTCTCCATGGTGCATGAAGGTAAGGGGGTGGCTGAAGCATGCATTGCTGCAGACAAGACCATAAAAGTTATGATGTAAACTACAGATTTTATCCATAGCGTTGCTAGTCTAAACATTGATGGGTAGGGGAGATTTTTTTCCTTCCTCTGTCCTCCCTTGCTCTTGGTCCTAATGCCTGATCAGCTTCTCAGTCACATAGCCAAGGCCAGACAACCCCCAAAAAGTTGGCGAATATATTGGCCAGTGGCGTCATTTGTTCTTTATCTGTCTCTGAACGTGACCAGGAGATTTGAATAACAGTTTAATTTTGGATTTTAGATGCAAGCCTGAGGTTTTCACTTTATGTAATGCTTTCTGAAATGTCCTGAAAAGAACTGAAAAGTTAGGCTGAAGTCCAGGAAAGGAAATGAATGGCAGAAATGATACATAATCTCGCCTGACATCCTGTTAACACGGCCTCGTGCTTAGCCCATGATCTCTGCCTCAGAGAGCTGCCAGGGTGAACAAGCCTCTCCCTACAAACATGTTTTTGCAGACCTATCCTGGTTTGCTGTGCAGCATACCCATTGCTACAGAGTCTCTGGGCTTACTGCTACAACACTGAATTGGGAAAGTTGCATGCAGTGCCCCTCCATTGCTGTCTCATCCTCCATTGCTGACTTTCTCTGCACTGGAAGGTGGTGGCCCAGACTGCCATGCGTTTATGTCATACAGGCTCATGTCTCTTCTCTGGTTTAAAGTCCACTAAATGCAAAAGCAAGGTTCTAGATGTCATCAGGAAATTTTGATCAAGACCTTTGGGAAGAGCTGGTATGAAGGACAGAAGGTACAGTTTAATGTTTTTTATCAGAATTATTATTTATTTATGGATATATTTATTGACTTCTTTGATGTTTTAATCATTGTGGAAGTACAGCAACCTGATGGATCCCTATTAACATACATTTAAATACAAAAGGGGCAGTTTATTTTTCAGCAGCTTGATCACCTGCAATTCACATTAGCTTCAGCTGGAATTTTCTGTGCTCAGCAAATTAAACGTTCAGTAAACAAAGTTATAACAGCATTGACTTTAAGATGAAATCATAAATGCATAAAAATAGGACGAAGCCTATAGCTATTTGTAGCTATATTCAATCAGTTATGCCTCTCGGCCCTGAAATAGGAGGTTGGAAAACATCTCAGCAGCTGTGAGTTAGCTCAGCTCCACAATTACAGCACCTGAGAAGATGAGAGTAAGTACTTTGCTTATATTGGGGGTGTGGTTTAGGCCCAGTGCATAACTGAGCACCACGATGCCCCAGAAAAGAGGCTAGTCAAAATAAGGACTGGGAGGACTTCTTGCCACTTAAAAAGGTCACAGGCAAAAGACAGACTCGTCATAAGGAATAAAAACAAAACAATTTTAATTTGTTACCAACATCAGAGTAGAACAATGGGAGATACAACCAGATCTTAAAGTCAAAGCATCTTCCCCCCAGCCCTCCCTCCTTCCCAGGCTCAACTTTGTTCCTGGTTTCTTCACCTTCTCCCCCTGTGTCCTGAGGCGCAGGGAGATGGAAGTGGGGGTTGCAGTTAGTTTGTGTCATGTGGTAGGAAGGACTCCGCCCAGTCTCTCTCTCTCTGCTTCCACGTGGCAACCTTTTCCACAGGAGAAAAGTCCTCAAAAGTCCAATCTGGGTCTGCCCACAGCTGCAGTTTCCCTCATGCACAAAACTGCTTCAGCCCAAGTCCACAAAGCTCCAATCTGGGTCTGCCCATGGTCACAGTTCCCTCACACAGGAACTGCTCCAGCACACACTGCCTAGAGTCACAGCTTCTTCAGGGTCAGCCACCTGCTTACATGGCCCTGCTCTACCAGTGAACTCTAAGAGCTGCAGGCCAGTCATGGCTCTTGCCACGGGTTGCAAAAGGTAGCTTGGGCTTGGAGTCCTCCTCCTCCTCCCTCTCCTTTCTTTCCTTCAACCGACCTTGGTGTTCTTCAAAGTTGTTCTCCTCAGGCCCAACTCTTTTCTCCACTGCAGGTCACTTCTGGTGGTTTTGAAGAGTTCCTGGCTCTCTGTCTCTTTTCAGGCTGGAGCTGCAGTGGGGCTTAAGCTTAAGTTGGGGTCAGGCAGGGCAGAGCCAGGCCAGGCCACGGCTGGGGCTGTGCCACCTGCACTTGGGGCTGCACTGATTGGGGCCAGTATCAGGGAGAGTGAGCATGCCCTGCACCCTCCTTAATTAAATACATGAATTCGCAGGGGCACTGATTGGCTTGGCCCTGGTCAGAGGTGGGTCTGACAAAGGCAAAGGGGGACCTTTTCAGGTAGCTTTTTAAAGGACTATCTCCATAGCTCTTCCCCTGTTACCAAAGACACAACCAAAAACCCCTCACAGAAAACCCAATACAATTGGTTACTCAAACCAAAATTGTCCTGTAAAAGGCGGATTAATTTTTTTATTGTAATACTAAAATCAAATTCATCTTAGAACTGAGTTAGGCTGATTTGCTGACCACCACCTTTTTTGTTTGATATGCTGACAGTACTAATTCTCCATTTTTAGTGGGAAGAATTGAGAGTGTGATTTTATGCAACCTCATTTTCCTTCTGCAATATGCCATTCCCCAGAGATTCCCATTTGTGGGGTCTACCATATAATGTCCATCCATTTTTAGCAAAATCATGGTTCAAATAAGAGCAGATAATAACAAACAAACTCAATCTAAGGAATTGTGCATAGTGAATAACTTAATCTACTGCAGGCTGAGTTAGTATATTAAGAGAAACTCAAAAGCTGCCTCAGACCCTGTTTTCAGGTCAGTCCCAAAGTGTATTAACCTGCCTTGAAATGCCTGGGAATTGTGGGAGATGCCCCCTGAATATGCTAACAAAGCAAAACCAGAGAGCTTAAATGCAGCCAGCAAAGAAACAAAGCCAATTTTCTATCTGATTGGTTAAGGTATTACTGACTCAAGAGATTATACATACCAGAAATGAGATTTTGACTCCAGTTCTTGGAAATTCCCCCGGCAGGAAAAGGCTACATCCTTCCTTGGATTTATGTGTTGTGAGAAAATCCCATCATTGTCCCTGCCTTCCCCACCTTGTACAGAGAGTACCAAGGAGTCATCAGAGATACTTCAGTGTACTGACATGGGTCTCTGACCTTTTGGGGGATTGTGGAAGTGTATGATAAGAAATAGTGACTAGTTTTGAACACTCTTAGTTTTCTAAACAGACACACCAGCATCTTTCTCTTTTCCTATGACGCTTCACACAGCAGTGAACTCTGGGGCAAAGAGGAGCTGAAGATGTACAAAACTGCCCCATTTTCTACTTCAGAGGAGTAAGAACATCAGAAGATGAATGTCTGTGTAAAAAAAATAAAAATATACACAGTATAGAGGAATAAGATTCAAAACTGCCACCCTGTTAGTCTGCAGAAATTAAGAACACAAATGTTACTTAGAAATGAATACAAGAGCAGGTAAAACATTGACTGAGGTCTTGCCTAAAGTGATCAGGCTACAGGTGAAGCTCTTCCCTCTCAGCTAGGACCCAGTATTCCTTTATGCACTTCACTGATTGAAGGGCAGTCCTTTCTACATTTGGAGCAATCAACTGGTTTATCCAGTGCTAGGAGCACTTGCTATTACATCTCTTTCAAAAGAAATTTTTCTGACTCATGAAAATTAGGGAAGTGCTCAAATGAAACTCTATTATTTATTATGAGTGCCTCCCTCAGATCCCCCTGCTTTGAGGCTTGTGGCAGGAGCCCATTTCTCTTTTGCAATCCTTTTTCTGATACTTATTTCAGTAAACAGGAGCTGACCCTCTTCAGTGTGTGGAACTGTTTGCACCCAAGCCCACTCATCTCTAAAAGAGTAAGCTGTGCTGTTGCACAGACATACGTGTGTTATTTGGCATGTTTTATTGGTTCTTTTTTGAAGGGTTAGGTGTGCAGATACTTTGGGGTGTAAGGGAGCCTAATGATACTCTGGAATCAGGCAAATCTTGAGCTTCTGTAGCTGGTAGTTCTGCTGTTGTTTCACTCCAATGAAACAGTCTTCCTGGGATTTGTGAGGAATCAAGAGTGAGGGTCAAATGGACAGGCAGAGAGAATGTAGTTTTAATACAGAAAACAAAGGATAGGGAAAATCTGTAAAGTGGTATTTCCTTGTGATTCACTTCTACTATGTAAGAGGTAGTATTTCTGAGACCCTAGGCTCTTTAGCCTGATTTTCTGCTTAGAAGAACTTGATGTGGTTATTTACTTGGGACAGGGAAAAAGGGATGTGTCAGAGTCTTCCACCAAAGAAAGAAAGAAAGGTGATGACAACGCCTGCTGCTGGATAAATAAGGCACCAGCATGCCGTTAGATATCTAACTGGCTTCAGAACTACAAAGATGTGTTTATTATTTACAAGTTTTGCTATTTGCACAATGCTTGCCCAAGGCCTTGTGGCCAGGTTTGAAGCTTTTTTTCCTTCCTCCCACTGAGAAGTGGCTTATTTCATTACAACTCATTTCCATACTGCATGAGAGACGGATGTCATTGTTTGCTTGTTTCCCTTGTTTTTGAGATTTGAATGGTGATCGTAAGGGATCCGTGTACAAATACTGCAGAGCAGATCCTGTCACTCAAATCGAGGACATTGAGATCTGGCAGGGCCTTGACAGTTTGTCACTGACTTATTCCTCCATGTGCTTTCAAAAGAAATTCACTGCTATACTGGTCAGCACTGGTGGGTCTGCAACAGGATAAAGGTCTCGGTTCAAAGTAATCTTCTTCAGCATGGGGTTTAAATCTGTGGTTTCAACCAATGACACTAGAAATTCATGTCATTAGTATCATGCACAGTAAATGAGAATATATAAATGAGGCACAACATGTAGATAGGCTTTTTGTATGTCTCTGTTTCTAATATATAGCTCTAATGTTGCTAATGCATTTTTAAATGTGCTCCTAGGTGAACCTCTTAACTTTATTTTGTAAGTAAGAACTAAGCTTCTCTTCTTCTCTGCTTTAACTACTGTTTGTTTTCTGTGCACTGAACTCTCCCATATTATTTGGTCTTGGACACTATGGAGAAATGAGTAAGTTCTCAAAAAAAAAGCAAATATATAAAGATGTAGGTGATGCCAATTTCTCTTACAAGCCTGTATGGAAAAACATGCCTGAATATAGAGAGCAATCATACCCTTAATGTGTCTGGATATCAGAATACATTTATAAATACATGTTTCATCTGTCAACTTCTGTAAGAAAAAACTTTTACACCAAAATGCAGATAGTACACTCTTGGAGGGATAAAGAGCTGTAGCTCCACAAACATGCATGCAATACAGCTCATGTTTCTTGGCCTTGACTTTTAGGAGCTATCAGATCTACCTGAGAAGATACCTTCTATTTAGAGGCCAGCAAGTGTCCTACTAGCAACCAAGGACTGCTTGTGTCTGAATTAAAGATACAGATCTCTAATACTATATGCAGGACTTTGTGCTGATTATTGACAAGGGAAATTTCTGACAAAAAAACTTGTCATCTAGGAGTGATGCTGAATCAAGATTACTCAAGAGAATAAACTGGAGCACTTCACAGATAGCTCAGCCAAGACTTTTCAGCTCAATTTGAAGTCAAGATCAGAAACACAAACACAGTTAGCCAGCTCATTTTTTACACAGTCTGTATGGAGATCTCTAGACTCTTCTGTAAATCAGAAGTGTCTTCATCTGCGATTTATATGCAGTAAAGATTGTTGCCTTCTGAAGAAGTATTTTGAGGAGCTATTCAAAACAAACTGACAGTGCTCAAGAAACTTGGAAACAGACCACTCATAGCAGGAGATGGATATGTTAAAGATGTGCAAAACAACAACTGAGATAAAGATACAAGGAAATACTTTTTCAGTCTACCTGTAATTAGCTTGTGGAAGTCACAGCTATGGAGAGTTAAGGGCAAGAATATAATTAGATTCCAAAAGAGACTGGAAATATATATTGATGTCATTAATTATAACTCTGGCTGTATTTCCTAAAGTTTTGTTGCAGCAATATTAAACCTCATTCTTCCCCCGAAGGGACTGTGTTTTTGCACAAAGAACATGTGGGCAGGAAACAACCCTTAGGTAGTCTGCAACACAGAAATGGCACTCCTGAGGGAGAAACAAAGGTGCTGTTATGCCATTGAGCAGTAGAATCAGTAAGGTGCTGGGTGGTCTGTGTGTTTGGAAGACTGACACAATAATGACTTAGACTAATACTCAAACATACAATCACGGATGCCAGATGGTCACCAGCTGGGACACAAGTCTCATTTTTGAAATTGTACATCCCTTGTAAAATTTCTTTATCGCTATCAACCTCTGTAAACTTTATTTTAACAGTCTGCTCTGTTGGCTGAATTTAACACTACACAAAGTATTGCAATTGTATATAGTGAGGTAAATTTAAGTTACAACTGGAGAGCTTTTCAAAGGCAACTACTATAATTAGTTTACATAAACTAAGAGGCTACTGTAGTGTGTCTGCAAAGACCACGTGGAGAAAAGCTCTCCAATATTGCACATTCATTTTTCAGTGATATGATTCAAGCCTAGATAGCGCTCTGGAGTTGACAGTGGTTTATTGAGGGTTATTCTGTCCTTTCTTATCATAAAGGAAACCAGCTAATATTTTCCTTTCTAGTTAAATGCATAGCTTAGTGGCTAACATGTTAGGAAAAACAAAGTAATCAGGAATGAGGTGGTGCAATCCCAAAAGTAAAATAAAACCTACACTGGAATACTAATAAGCCATGTGATGGAAATACTTAAGGTTAGAAGTTCTTTTGTAAATGAGGAATAAATTTCTGCAACTCCCATCCCTGGCAGAAAAGACTTATGATTGTATTTGCTATGGGAGGTCAGGAACAGTCAGATGATATCACCTGACCAGATTACTTGGTGCTCAGTTAAATGGGCTCAGCTTCCTTGGCATCTGCTCTGCTTGGTTCCAAGGGTAATGCGGAGGTATAAAGAGTATGAAAAGAATGAGTGTGTGTAGCTGTGTTAATAGACATGGGCACACATGATCCCCTGACTTACTCACTGAAATTTAGGGTTGCTTCAGAGCATTTGCTAGATTTTTTGGGTGGGATTTCTGCTTGGCCCAGGTAGGAAATTTTGCTTGTTTGTTTGTCTGTTTTTGTGGTTGGAAAACACTGGAGAGATGTTAATAGGTAAATTCTGAGTACTGGTTCCTCTTTGAATTTTCCATGTGTGATGAAGGAGTTCAAACTAAAAAATATATATCTAATCTATATCTATATCTATATCTA
>NW_010198770.1:580-2514 GCF_000695765.1 Mesitornis unicolor | reverse complement strand
GATAAAGGCCAAGCTGGCCAACGAGGAGTACCGGCGGATGACCCGCAACATCACTGGCCAGGTGAGAGGCCTGCTGTCAGGATTTGTTCCTCAAAAGTGTGACCGTTAGCAAGGGAAATCCACCCCACAGAGTGAGTCCAGGACAGAGGGAACACGGCAGGGGCTTGAGGAGCGCACACTGGAAATGCACAGGGGGCACAGCAGATGTGGCGTTGAGGGCAGAGGTGGGACAGGGGTGCTAGGATGGTTTGGGATGTTTGGGAACAGCTCACGGTACCAAAGATCTCGGGTTTTGGTGGGGGAGACTGAGCAGCTGCAGTAAATGTTTTACTGGGAGCATCTGTGCTGCCTTTTTCTGAGCAGTTACGTTTTTATCAGTTTTAAAATGAGATCATTCACGTCAGGGTAAAAGCTGAAAAAACAGGGTAATGTTTGGGCACTCATCCTCTCTGAGGAAGAAGCGTGTCGATTAGAAATGATCCCTTCTCAGTGCCCTTGAATCGGGACAGACTCAGACCCAGAGAAAAAAACAAGGCGCTGCGGAACCGCTGCTCCCTTGGAGCCCACGACTCTCAACTCAGGGACAGGGCAGGGCATCAGTGATGCTTTTATTATGCAGTTAACGTTAAAATACAACCGATCACGAGTTGCTTTCATCTCTTCTTTTAGCAGATGAACGGGACATTGGCTGAATTTGGGAAGCAAGGTGAGTGGCTGCCTGTCTTGCTGGCATGGCTTGTCCCCAGCCCCGCTCGCCCAGCCTTCCCCTAAAAACACAATCATCTTCCCCCTTCTCTACAGTTCGCTCTGTTAAAGCCGTCGTCATCACCATTTTCAACTTCATTGTCACCGTGGTGGCCGCTTTTGCCTGCACGTACCTGGGCAGCCAGTACGTCTTCGCCGAGACCGCGGCGGTGAGTGAGCCCGTAGCCTCGGCACTCGCTCGTGGTGTGCTTCGTGCCAGCCAGGCAGGGGCAGCAGCTTGACCAGGGTCACTTATGGCTCTGTCTGTGTTCCCAGCGTGTGCTGTCAGCAGTGATCGTGGCCTCGGTGGTTGGCCTGGCCGAGCTGTACGTGATGGTGCGGACGCTTGAAGGAGACCTTGGGAAGCTGTAACCGCGCGTGAGCCTGTGAACTGCGGCCCTGGGGCTGGGGGCTGAAGGAGAGGGAGCAGCTGTGGCCTCGTTGACAGGGTCGCAGTCACGACGAGAAAAACTTATCTGCGCAGTTGCAGATGAGCAGGCACTTCTTTAATGCAGCGCTGGGGAAACGCGGAGGATCGCTCCTCTAATTGTGCTCCGAAGTCCACACATTTTCACAGCCCAATTTTACATTTTTAACAAAGCGTTTTCACAAGATTATACAAACATGCATAAAATGTCTGCTTTTTAATTTGCCCTGTACCATGATTGGTTCCTCACTAATTTTGGCATTCAGAAGCGAGAAGAGTTGTTACCTAATCCTTGCCTTATCACAACTATTCTACGTTTGGTATGTACCTGGGAGACCACAGTCCCAGGGGTCCAGCCTCTCCTCTTGGACCAGGAATACCATCAGCACCTTTACCACCAGGTTCTCCCTTATCCTCGTCTGGTCCAGGGCTTCCAGAAGCTCCTCTTTCACCCGGCACTCCCTGCAAGCCAGGCATCCCTGGTACATACCTTCTCTAAGCACTTATGCACATATATTTGTAACTTTAACTTTGCAGTTTAAGCAAATACCTACTTTAACTATTTTAGCTACTTTAATCAATCAAAATGTTTTCTTGACCACAACAGCCTCACCACCCAGCGGAGGGGCCTTCCCCTTCTCTTGTAAAGTTGCTGTCCTTTTCTCCTGGAAATAAATAACGTTGGGTGTTTGCAGCCTGATGGGAGACGTCTGCCACTATGCAGAACAACCACCCAGTGTCTAAATACACAGCAGGACCTTCC
>NW_010198770.1:0-542 GCF_000695765.1 Mesitornis unicolor | reverse complement strand
AGGGCTGCACACCTCCTGGCCTCATGCCTTGGGGAGCCTGTGCCATGGGGTACATCAGGGCCCCCACGGGCAGACGAGGCAGCAAGGGCTGTGAGGCTCTACCTCCTCCGTCAAAATGTGCCCAGCAGGGAAGGGATGCGCCTCAACACAGACCCTGGGGGCTGCTCTGGTGCCAGCTCGTTGAGGAGGGGGAACCGATGCTGGCGTGGCTGGGCCCCGTGGACTTGGACACCTGCCGGGTGGGCAACCGGCCAGGGCCGGGCACGGTGATTAATGCTCTGATGGCAGCTAAGCCCCTCTGCGAACACGCTTTAATATCCAATACGGGGAGATCCGCCGGCACCTGCGAACGTGCCTGATTAGGGGTGGCCGTGCCACAATCATCCGCGGATACGGCCCCAGATTAAGGTATTTTTTCCAAAAGATTACTCGGTATTAGGGGGCTGATGAGGAGCTGGCCCCGTTGCGGCCGCACTGGCATTTAGGATATTGGATGACATCCTGGGGACCTTCGGGACCGGCAGTAATTCCACACCCTAATG
>NW_010198769.1:13717-18752 GCF_000695765.1 Mesitornis unicolor | reverse complement strand
CCCTCTTTCTTTCGCAGCCTCCTCGCCCCTCAGCTCCGTACCTCTTCGCTTCTTTCTTCCAGCTTCTGCGTTATTCCTATTGTCCTGTGCTCCTCTCTTCCCGGAGGAGCGATTCTTTTGGGTCTGCTCCCTGCCAGCCTTCCCTTCTCAACTTCTGCATGGGTTTCGCCACAGGTGTCGGGTCTCTTTCCTTTTTAGCCAGAAAAAATGCAAGAGCCCTTTCCTCTTTCCTTGGGCATTCACTCTCTCCCTGTCGGCCCTCGACCCCCCGGGGAGAGGGGAGGGATGGCAAGCCCGCTCCCAGCACGGTGCAACACCTTGCCCCTCACCCTGTGGTGACCAACAAGTGATGGAGCATGGCTGACCTGGTGCCACCTGAGCTCCCTCTTTGTAATCCCAGTGGCATGAGGGCACGGTACTGACCTTGGTGTTCCTCCTCTCCTTTTCTCCTCGCCTGGAGGGTTTTTGACCCAGTCATTGAAAGGGACTTACAGAGTAACCACTGAGGCTCCTGGTACTTATCCTTGGTCTGGTAAAGCAACGTCAGAGGAGCTCAACTATGTCAGCATAGTCTCCAAGTATGTTTCTGTAGTTGTCTAGATCTTGCCAGGGCTATGTCTGGGAGCAGGAGTGCAGGACGTAGGTTCTACTGGTGCTTCCAGTGAAGCATCCTCTCCAAGAGGCCCTGGTGGATGGTGGGGTAGGAATCGTGAGTAAGAGACCTGGGCCTCTGGTCCCCTCTCAGTGACCTGAGATCCAGCCTGGAGAGTCTGGGACCAGGGGAGCAGGAACAGCACGTCCCACATGTGAGTGAAAGGGGAATCAGACCCAGCATCACATCTTGTCACCCCTAGTTGTCTGAATAATGACTTTTAGAGAGTCAATTCAGGAGTAGTGTAACACGCAGTTGTTAGAGCACAGTCTAGGAGGAGTTATCTGTCTTTTTTTAATCATGTTAGAGCTAGTTGACCTTTGAAGCTGTTGCTTAAATTTTGCAAGGTTTTTATTTTAGAATATGGATTTTTACTAACATTTCACTGTAAGAAAATGAAATGCTTAATATTTTCCCCCTACTATTTGTCAAGATTTCATAAAATCAAACCTTGTCCCAGAAAATGGGTGTTTTTAACATAAATATTTCCCTCTCCCCCCTGTTTTTTCCCTATTAATTCACTATGTGAAGTATAGGCAAGATTTGTTTTATCTAATTTCAGACTGACAATTTTCAGAATATTTTTTTCTCCATATTTCAAAATGAAGATTTTTTTTCAAAAAACTCAGCCTAAATAAGTCACTACTACTAATACATAAACCCTATTCTTGTTATCAAGCAATGAGGTCTTAGCTCACAGAAAGTAAGGCTTGCTGGAGGCTTACATTTCAGGAGATACACTTATTAACTATTTTTTAAAAAGTGAAAACTTTGTGCTTGGATAGTTCATAGATCCTGTTTGGGTAAAGCACGCTTTTTAGAAAAGCATCAAAACTGAGTGTAAAGACATCAAGTGATGGAGGATCCATCCCTTCCCTTGATAGTTTGTGGCAATGGTGAGTCTTTACTAATCCTGATTTCAAGTACTACTTTGAGTACAAATTCCAGCTATGTATTTTCTCTACTAAATTAAAAAGTCTACTCCTTCTCCCATTTTGCCTCCATAAAGTTATTTATATGCTCTAATCAAGTCACTCCTCAATTTTATTTTGCATAAAATAAATAGATTGAGCTCTTCAAGCATCCCACTGCAGGACATTTCCCCCAGCACTCAAAGCACTCTTCTGGCTCTTTCCAGCACCTTTCACAGGTTTTCAGCATCCTTTAAAAAAGGCTTCATACAAATTGCATTCTTCTTCCAAAGATTTTATTCACTGGCATCCCATGACAAGTTACAACTGAGATAGAAAAAGGAAGACCTGAAGCAAGCACCTCCTGTTACACAGCGCCTGGTATTTTTCCTGAGACACTGATGTCCTGGTTTGAGCACATGAGCATCTGCTACACTAAGTGCTATGAGTTAGCAACCAACAAGGTTGGCCAGCACCAACAAGGAAAGGCCAGAAACAAAGATGATGGAGAAACAAAATTTATACAAAGGCTTCTTCTGGCCAGTCAGCAAGGATTGCAATAAAATGAATAACTTGTTCTAGAATACTATTTCAATAATACCTAGTTCTTTACAGGACACACAAATGCAGTTCATATTTTTAAAACATGTTCTGTGTTAAGTGTATATCATCACCATTTACATTATTTACTACTAAAAAAGATTTTTTCATAGATAGTACCCTTGAAAGTATGTGGTTTTATGCCTAGCTGCACTTTATAAAATATGTACACCCTATAATGAAAGAACTTATTTTTCTTCTCGGTTTTAGAAATATGTTTTTATTCCATGATCATCAGTTGGAAAATGTACATCGTGGTCTTAACTCTTAGAAGGGTCATTTTTTGGTTTCTTTGAAAGTTTTGAGAGGCTTGTTAGTGGCCTGATTTCCAGAAGATGTTCTGAAACACCTTTATAGCCTTTCAAGTGGGCATTGAAGTTGCTAGTCTCTGGGGAGAATTTAGCCTCTTTCCCCTCCTTAAATTCTCTCTCCTCCTTCAAAAATAGAAAGAGTTCTCAGAGGAAAGAGTCCTCTTCTGGGAGCAAACACGTCAATGAAGTTAAACTACAGCTGCCAGTAAAGGTAAAAGCCTTAGCCTGTGGAAGATCAGTATATTGAGGTAGAGGAAAACTTTCAGATAGTTTTCAGAGAAGAGAGAAGACATTTCCTCTATCATTTATTCTTCATTCTCTTGAAGCAAGTAGATGTTATTCCCACTATCAGCAGGCAGTGCTCTCCTTGAAAAAAATCAAATCTATTGCAAAAAAATCATATCCTTGAAAGAAATCTTGAAAAACTCAAAGTTCTGGATATCCGAGATTAGGTTTTACTTTCTCAGTGTTTAGGTGTATCCTGAACTTGGGTGTAAGGAGTTATTTGTTTTGGTTTGCTTTTCCATGCTTGAGCTGTATTTAACATAAAAGGGTGTCTGGCATAATAAATAAAGGCTAAAATGATTTGAAAGTCTGAGGTTTGGTTCTCTCTAAATATATCCAGGTGAAAAGTGTTTTGATGTCATGACAGAAGAAGAACAAAACTTCATGATGTGCCAAAGTAGTTTTTTGGAGAGCATTGAACAATCAGAGAATTATACATTTACTTCCCTAACATTTCAGAAGTTTGATATTTGAAATGGGACCCTAGACATATTTTGGGAGGATGTAGCATGAATAGATATATACATACATATGTAGCTTTACTGTGTTTTTCCGAGGGACACACCTCTACCAAGCAGAGGGGGACCAGTGAACAAATGATTGTAGCATGTCACTGAGAGCTCTGTGGTGGTAACAGAGCGGCAGATTATGCGGGGTTTGGGCGAGCGTATTTGAGAACAAGTAGAAGATACCAACCGGGGGTGGTAGTGGAAAGCTGGGAGCTGCCTTTGTCTCTATAGGGAACTTGGAAACTTAGCAAAATGTTACCTTGAAATATTGCCACAGTCGTTTGCAGCATGTGTTACTCTTCATAAAAAATAGTGGGGCAGCTGTAGTTTTTGCATCTAGTATTCTTCCTCTTTTTTTTTTTTTAATGCATCTCTTTTGTGCTTATGAACTGACACAGCATACATTTTCATGCTAGACCCATGCCTTTTCCTTGGTCTCCACCCCTGTCTGGAATTGTGCATCCCCACCCACAGCACGTAGCCTCTGAGAGCCTCATTTTGGGGAGAGTAATCCTCCTTGATGAATGCCTATTTTGTGCAAGTTATACAAGAGGGTTGCATTGTTAGAATCTTCTGTTGAACTTGCGCAAAAATAGTCCCTGTTCGGGGTGAATAGCGACTGTGTGTCACTAAGAAGTACTTTATTATTCATTACAGCCTTGCTTGTTAACTGTCGCCCAAACTAAAGAATATCTGTTATCAAATGTATCCCATAGAGTTAGCCTAATTGCTCATAGGGAAGTACTTGGAATAGATTTTAAAGGACAGAAAACAGTGAGCATTTTCTATACTTAAGGATAGTCTGCTTTTAAGTGCACTCATGCCAACAGCAACAAAAGAAGTGTTTAGAAAACAACTTGAAAGGCGCCAAGAGAGAGATGCAAAGCGAGTGCCACACTGACATATCTCAGGCGGTGCTTTGTTGGAGGTATTTAATGCCTTTGGGCGTTGGGGCAGGATCTCCAGATGACTAATGAGTCCCTCTTGGCTTCCATACGGGGCATAAAGGGACGCTCCAGTGTACATCTCCACCGGCTGGCTGCTTTGTAGCTCCCTTTCAGGAGTGCAGTGGTTAGGACAAGGAAGCAACAGTTCGTGAACAAAAGATGAGAAGAATTCTGTAGCTCTTGTATTTTGCAGGCTTTGGAAGGGGGACCTCTTTTGCAAGGTTTTTTTGTTCTTTATTCTTCTTTTCTTTTCTTTTCTTTTCTTTTCTTTTCTTTTCTTTTCTTTTCTTTTCTTTTCTTTTCTTTTCTTTTCTTTTCTTTTCTTTTCTTTTCTTTTCTTTTCTTTTCTTTTCTTTTCTTTTCTTTTCTTTTCTTTTCTTTTCTTTTCTTTTCTTTTCTTTTCTTTTCTTTTCTTTTCTTTTCTTTTCTTTTCTTTTCTTTTCTTTTCTTTTCTTTTCTTTTCTTTTTGTTTTTCCCACCAAGAAAAAGATTTTCTTGCAGCTCCCCAGAAATAAGTACCTGGGGCAGAATGGAAGCATAGCCACCGTGAGTGATGCAAAGGTTTAAAATAATGGGGGAATGATTTAATTCCCAATATAAAGTAGGATCTTAGAAGTAGGAGAGGGAAGAGGGGAGATTTTCTAAGGCACATACAGAAATTTTGGGAACAAGTGTCACTAATAGTCGTGCTCAAAAATCTCTGAAGTGTTTTTAAAACTTCCTCATAATTCTCATAATTAAAGTAATTAAAACAAGAAAACTTGTACTAGTTAAATATGGCTCCTGTGTAAGGAACGTTCCGTGTGATAAAGTGCAGTTG
>NW_010198769.1:13376-13678 GCF_000695765.1 Mesitornis unicolor | reverse complement strand
CTTTCCCTAACACACTTTGCTACATGTTTTGTCTAGTCTGTTTGCATTAGGACAGCCTTTAATCTAGCTTTATAGCTTCTGTTATAACTGTGATAATAACCTCTTAAATCAACATTCACTCTTGATGTAAAGACTTAGATAGGTCCTTGGAACTTTGCTGCAAAATCAAATTATCCACACCGATAAGCAATGTCATATTTCTCCTTCCAACTGCTTGTGCTTCTTACACCTTTGTGTAGCAAGTCAGAGATCTCTCCACATCTCAGTGTTTTCCATTTGTGTATGGAGAAAACGATATTTTT
>NW_010198769.1:8673-13345 GCF_000695765.1 Mesitornis unicolor | reverse complement strand
GGAATGCCACAGAAACCAAGGGCTGTCACTACTGGCTCTGGGCTTCCAGGAAGCTGTCCTGGGCAGCATTTAGCTAGATAAAAGAAATACACTGAAGTGCATTCAAATTACTTAAAGTTTTAATGAGGAAAGATATGTCTCTAAGTAAATAATTCTGTTTCATACGTAAAAAAATTACACACCTTTTTTGGCAAAGAAAATATATGTACATGTACACACACATATATGCATTATCTCTTTCTGTAAATACACAAGTGGAAAATATGTGTCTTTGTGTAGATGTGTATGTCTGCATTTCAAATACAGACACACCCACAATTACTTGTTACAGATAAAAGATTTCTGTCCTTGTTAAAGTTAGTAGCACGCCTGAAGTAAATAAGCCCCATTTACTCCAGTGTAATTCTGCCAGTTTAGTCGGAATTGTACTAGGAATTCTGCACAGCTTCTTGGAACTGCCCATGTGAGTGAAATCCAGGCTTCCTAGCAAGAACTGAATCATTTCATACCAATCTGCTGTGTAGGTAAAAAAATAAATAAATAAACCAGTAAATTAATTACAAACAGATTGCTCATGGGACAGCAGCTGACCTTACTGATCCCAGTAACTTTAGGAACTTCTTGTGACTGCTTTATTGCTGTTGTTATACCCTTTCTGTGGATAATTTTTTGTTTGGGGCCAATCCCAAGATTGGATCAGTCAACAGGAGTGCTCTCAAGGTGTTCATATATGGAGCAGTGATGCTTTCAGACTCCTGCTTCATGTTAGTTTTCTGTGAGTGGGATCTGCTTTTCACTAATATAAGAACGTAGTAAGATCTTAGCCTGAAACTCAAGCTGAAATTTATTTAAGGTTGCAAAAAAAGTTTGTTCTGATTATTTGTAAACTCATGGTCTGTTTGCTGCTTGCCTAATACAATGTAAAAACAGCTTTTTTTCGGTGGTAACATCCAGTATGTGTTGGAACCATGAGCAGCAGGATTCCATCTAAATTAAATGCAACAATAAAAAAAGGAAATAATAACCACAGTCAGTTTTTTGGAAACCCAGAAAGGCATAGCTTGGTGCTTATTTCAAACAAATGTTTCGGTCCATTCTTTTGCACACTGTAGCAATTTATCCATCCTATTTATACTCCGATAGATCCTCTCCTGCACCAACTTTCATCTTAGTTACAGCGTCCCAATTCCTTTTGCCAAATTTGTCTTCAGCCCTGAGCTTAGACATCAGTTTGGGTGGTTTGGGGATGTTCAAAATGCCATGGGCTACAGATCATCGGTGAGGACTAGTTGCAACACAGCTTGTTGTTCCCTCATGTCCCATTGCCTGTTCCTTTACTCACCTGTAAGTGTTAATTCACTGCTGAGATGGCAGCGACCTCCTGGTTAGGGAAGGGCAGGATGGACAAATCCCGGCAGCAGGGCTGCTTGCCAGCCGAGTCCGCAAGGTGATTGCCAGATGCAGCCACAGTTTGAGAGTTAGTTTGTGCTCCTGGAGGTTGAAAGGTGCTGGATATAATTTAGGATGGGAAATGAGTAGATCATAAACAAAACAATCTTGTACATTGTAAAGATGTGGGGTGGGGAGTCCCATAAACACCTGTTCAAGTCTACAATGACAGCTGGGGGTGCTTTCGGGGTCAGGCTTGCCTCTGCAGCTGTGCTTACATTCTCAAAGGATAAAAGAGCCTCTTTTCACATCCTTAAGAAATTACTCTCCCTGACTGTTTGTAGAGCAGCAATCAGAAACCATATATGCTGCAAAATATTTTTTTTTAAGAAAGAGAGAGATTAATGGGAGCTGAAAAACAGTATAACGTGATAGGTTTCACATCTGGAAAAGAACATAAAATAACTTGTACTGTCAGGAGTATTTTTCATTTTCCATATGTTGTTTCAACTTCTAGTTAATGTGAGGAAGGAGGTATCTAATTATTTGACTGATTGCATAACTTAGTCTAGGGTTTAAAATGCCAGTTTATGCACCTTAATCAAGGGCAATGCAGAAATTTTCAATATTTCAAATGTAAACAGTATGCATAAGCGAAGTTTGAAATACAATAACATCATTGTTATTATTTAGCATGACTAGTAACGCTTTCAAAAATTTGCTTTAAACACTAAATAAAGAAAATAAGATGTTCTTACAAGAAAAATATAGTCATTTCACCCTTATCTTTTCTATCTGTAACTGCTTACACTTGTGCAAAGTTGATGTGAAATCTGGCAAATTTATTTCCATTGAAAGTATGATATATACTACTATATACTATATAGTGTGTATAAGAAACCAAAGATGCAAGTGCCAAATCTACATAAATCCAGGTTTTCAGGTTTCTACTGCGAGTGTTTCAGAAATTAACTTTTAATGACTTGCTAATTATTGCAGATCTCTGCTGGGACTCCATGAAATCTAGGGGAGCTTGTGTCAGTATAATCTATCCTACAAAAGACACGGGTTTTCTAGCTAACTGTATAGGGCAGAAAAACCAGATCTATGTAAAACAGGTTGCCACATTTGAGCCTTTTCCTACCTGGTGGGAAGGATAAGCTATTCTAATATAAGGCACATATCAGACCTACTGTGGTAGATATCGAAGCACTGTAATTCTGTTGATGAAAATGCCACACTCCTTTCTATGCAGAAAACTTATGAATTTAGATGAGTTCTATGTTATTGCAGTCTGGCCCTGAGAGAGTTTCAGACTGTGTTTAGATATCCTTAGTCCAGCTGAAGCCCAGATACCTGACGTCCCCTCTCTGGTGGATCCAGCCTCTGTGCTGTCCTTTGGCTTTATAAGTCACTTTTCAAGAACCTTCAGAGGTATCCAGCTTTCTCCTTTGACTAAACACAAGGACTTGAATGCAGTGTAGGATGCCCAAATGTGGTGGTTTTGATTGCATCTGTGGGATTGATTGCATAGGACCAGGACTTTCATTTGTTCTTATTTTTCTACTCTGAAAGAAAGCATAGGAGATGTTAAAAGATACAGATATATATCTATATAGATTTACCTACAACTAACTTTTTCTTACTTTTCCAAGATGCTGCTGAAAAGGATGCAGCATCACAGTTTGTCAGTGTATCTTCATTATTGATAACCTCATTTTGTTCATTACGCTGTGTATATGAAAGGCTTTTAAGCTCTGATTATTAAGTTGAACTGTCTGTGTAGTTTCATTTAAATCATTTGTGAATAGAAAGAGATCGGTATGTTTTCCTTGGCAATGTGGCCTTATTTTGTTCTCAGACTGGTAAACAAACTGTTTTCAAGTAAGCTGTTGAGCAATCAAATTCTGAGCTGTTCAGAATATTTTTATTATTATTATTATTTGATTTTATTCTTGTGATGAACATCTGGATAATTTTCAAAGAAGGAAATAAAAGTAGTAATAGAGGCAGTTTGTTAACTCCTAAATAGCTCCTGGCAAGCGTACTCACACTTGAGTCCTCTAGGACAGTCCCTCTGCATTCAGTGGAGTTGTAGGATTTGGGTAGTAAATGGCCATTTCGGTCTTCCTGGGCACTACATAAATTTGCTTCCTAGGTATTCTCAGCACCCTGGTTGGTATTCAAAGGCTGTTTCAAGGTGGCATGTATCAGGCAGAGAAAGTAAGCAGAGACAAGGAATTCATTACTTCACAGACATTTTCACATGGGGAAGATTACTGTTAGTCAGTCAGATTAGCATCTACCCAGAGAATAATTTGAGTTGAGTCACGGAGCGAGGTGCTGTTCGGCAGGGGTACGCAGTAAGCACCCAGAAAGAAAGCACTGCAGACATCCAACACAGGCCTCCCATGGGGAGCAGTGCGGTCCTCTCCTGGGGCTTTGGGACCACTTTCCCCAAAGCATTCGGCAGCAGCCACGAAATGAGCCTCTTGCAGTAAGCCATGGCTGTGACCCATCTTTGACTGTCATCCAGGCGAGTGAAATAATAAAGTTGACAATCATGTTATCAAGACACATCTGAGTCAATACCTTAATTACACAACTTCTTTGAGTTATTTTTGCATTCTCCCTGCAGGCTCATGGAATTCAGGGCTATATCACAGGAGGATTTTTGGTTACAGTCATGTCCTCTAGGCTTGTTAAGAAATGGTGAAGTTTACCAGCAAAATATTTGAGTGCACACCCCTAACTTTGCTTCTTGCACAAACACACAGATTTCTAAGGTAGGGTTAAGCTTAAGATTACAGCTCCTAAATGACACTTTAGTGAATTAATAACGTATCAGTTACTTTTACCAATATCAAAATTCTTGGACATAACATTTTACCATTTTCAGCTCAGTTATCTTCAGTTTAACAAAAGGTAAAAGCTAGAAATATATCTAGAAGTGAATGGACTTCCAAATAGCTACAGAAGTAGATGCCCTCAAGGAACATTATTTTGCAAGGATGCCACACAATCGCTGGTGTCTGTAGCCTGTTTGACATAAGAAATATATCTATTAGTTAAAAGCCTTCCTCCCCATCCCAAACTCTGCAGAAACAGCCTAAAACTCAAAGGAGGGCAACTGGAAGAGGTGCATCTGAGGTGGTGGCCAGCCCTTTCCAGGTGGCAGGGGAGGGAGGGCCGGCTTCCAGCTGCATGGGACCACAGGAATTTGGGGTGAGGAGGTTAACGACCTGACATCACCACAGCCGCTCCTCCATTGTACTGTGCCTCT
>NW_010198769.1:0-8642 GCF_000695765.1 Mesitornis unicolor | reverse complement strand
CCCTGGACAGGGAACGTCTTTCTTACAAACAGCTCCCTCCAACCCCCACCAAAACCCCAACCCAACCCCAACTCAGCACCTTTTGTGTGCACCAAGCTCTTTCTGTGCTAGTTAAGCCTCTATCAATTTCTAGTTCAAGCCGATGTCCTTCAAGAGGTTTGCTTTTTGTGGGGAAGAAAAAAGAAAGAAAAAGTTGTATTAAGTGAAATTAATTCTCTCTGTAATTTGCTCTGAAGTTCATGACACCTCAGTCATTATAAATGAGGCTCCTTGGTTATTGAGTACAGCCAGTGTTTCTGCACTTCTGTACAGGCAGCGTGTTGTTTAAGTTACTCAAGACATTCTTTAAGTTGCTTATCAAGGAAACTTGCTTTCCTGAAGATTTTTAATAAAAAAACATTCAGTGCCACTTCAGATTTATCATTTGATACAAAACTACAATACTTCAACATATTACATAAAGATGTGTTTTAAGAGGCTTTAGTATTGAGCGTAAAATTTTATTTTTACTTTAATATTAGATTTTAATAATGCCCAACCTTTTATTTTCAACAGGATTATTTTACAGATGAAAACAGAGTACTTAAAAAGGATCCTCAACAGGATTACCATCTGGAATATGCCATGGAAAACAGCACACATACAATACTGGCTTTTAGCAGAGAACTGCACACTTGTGATACAAATGACAAAACCATAACGGTAAGAGGCTCTGCCAATGTGTAGAGAGATGAAGTAATTAATACAGACCAAATGTATATGTGGTTATGAAGCTGGTTATTAAAATCTCATCTTAGTATAAGGACAGAATTAGAGAAACTCACTTTCCTAAACATCTGTTTGGCCAACTTAAGTTAACCATGTAAAATACTTCTGCTAATTTTATTAAGCTCTTCTATTTTAATTTCAGTTTTCTCTGTCCTTCTACTTTAATGCATTATGTTCTCTAATTTCTAACACACCAAGTGAAGACAGGATTGAAACAGAAACCTCTGGGCCATGAAGTCCCACAGCCCACAGTTACAATCATTCAAGAGATGCCAATTTGAGAAACACGTTTTAGGTCTTACCCTAATGTAATTGACCTTAAAGACAGAATTTTAAAATGTTTGAAGCATATATATTTATAGTATTTTTTTTTTATTACTTTTTTTCAAAATTAAGAAGTTGAAAAGTTATATGATAAAACTTTTTCCATGGTGAAATGCTTTTCATGGTAAATTCTTCTGTTGCCCTAGGGACTGCTGTGCTGTTTCCTAAGCATAATTTTAAATTATATGAAATTGATAAATTGTGTATTGGAAATGACAGATAAGTTAGAGAGATTTGCAAGACCTTCTGTGTTTTGGTTTGTTTCCTACTCATTTTGGAAGCATTGCTATAGTAGTTCAACACTGTTTACATTATCTATGTTTTCATAATGTGCTCAATAACAACAACATGAGGAGCTGAAAGATGCAGGAAGCAAACCACAGCTGTATAAACCACCAGATTTCCAGGCAGTCAATGGATCCATGGTTTTTGCACCTGCTCCAAATTGTCTCAGTATAATTTAACATTCTGGGACACTTCAGGATTTATTAGAGTATTTTGTCTCAAGGGTGATTATTGCAATCCAAGAATAGTTTACAGAGAACTGATCTGCATTGTGGCTGTAGATTGATTTTAAAGATGTAAATCTGTTCTGTAATTGAAAGTCAACCTTCCCTAGCATGTAAGGAAAGCAGTTCACAGAAGGGATTCACATCTTTACAGAGCTGAGCCTGGAAAATACTCCTGCAGGGGTGAACCTTCTTATTGCTGGCCAAATGAGTGGCATCTCTAGAAAAAAAAATCATGTTTAGTTGGTTACTTTTTTATGAGCCTGTTCTGCAATTTTCAGACATGATTTAAATTTGTGGCATTAATGAAGGAATCTGTCAGAGAGATATTTGACTTCTGCATATATCCAATGAACCTTATGAGTATAAAACATTAATTTTAAGGGCAAAACTGTGTCAGTAGATGAGTGCTTCTCTGGTATACACTGTCATTGTTCACATACAGCAACACCTGCTTCACACTGATCTTAGAAATTATTTGAACTTTGCAAGAAAGATACTGTTCCTTTTCCTTATGGACTTTTTTTCTTGCTGTTGGTTTTTTTTTTTGTTTTTCCAGGAAAGCACAGTGCGGGTAATATGGGCCTACCACCAAAAAGATATGGGAGAAGCAGGTCAAAATTACCATGGATCTAATCGTGGTACAAAAAGTTTACGTCTACTGAATCCTGAGAAAGAAGAAGTCTTGTCTGCCTCATTGCTATACTTTGACTTGACAAACAAAGACGTAAGTTAGTCCGGGTTTTGGGTTTATGTGGAGGTGTGGGTAAGGTGGTAGCCAAACTTTTGGGCTTATGCAACAGGGTAATGTGACTTTTATAATATTGTTTTCTTGCCCATTTTATTAAGACAGGTGCCTGTACCAGACAAGGATACAACATATTGGTGCCAAATGTTTAAGATTCCCATACAACATGAAAAGCATCATGTGATAAAGGTGAGAGATTCTGACTGAGCAATGTCCAGGATATGTTTTTGTACTTAGAGAAGCTCGGGGAATTATTACTCTTCAAATCAGTTCTTTTGCTTTCAAAATCTGTTTCACTACTTACTGGAGTTAAAGCAAGACCCCTTGAAAAACATGGGTCAAGTATATGTGTGTGTGTGCCCAGGGTCTGATTCTGGTGAGCTCTGATCACTGTCATGCAAAGAGAGAGAGCCCTTTCTTTTGCATCTCCTACATCCTCTTTCCCTTAAGAAAATGAGGTTGAAAATTATTTCTGTCCATAAACATTTTTGGCAAGGACAAAGTAATACTGTCTAAAAGTATGTTTCATCACATTTCTACTTTTATATAGGAATTTAATGAATATATTTTAATGGAGAGTAATTTTCAATTAAAGAATAATTACATGATGAAGTTTGTTCAAATAAAGGGACAGGTTCTTCTTTGATTTCAGTCACCTCTCTTGCAATGACCACAGGGGGGTTACACTAAGCTATATCATGTGAGCACAGACTTCATTATCTTTGGCTGTGTAGAAGTGAAATATGAAAAAAAGAGGTGGATGTTGTAATTTATTTAAAAATTAATGAAAACTTGTAAACACCCATACAAGATTCATGCATAAGCATGTTTTCCTATAACACATTTTCTAACTTTTCTTTCAGTTTGGAACTGAAAGCTTAAGAGTGCTGAGAGAAAGCTGGCTCTCTCATTCCTTCCCAGAGGCAATATACTGAAGACCTCCTAAAAAACCAACAGATTACTGTTCTAGACTGCTTAAGATAACACAGTGAGATAGCTCTGGCCCTAATTTTTATATTTCTTTGGGCCCATTAATACTTTTAAGTATACAATTCTATTCCATTTTTTGTATTATTGATAGTCATATTTTTCTCAATGCATTTAATAAGACTGACATGTTAAATTGACACAGAACTTAACATGTGATCTTCAGTGTATGTCTGAGAAATACCTGTAGTTATTCTGAAATATTGTGCGTTTCTGTACTTCATCAGAATGAAGCATTGCAAGATCCAAATTCCTGCCTTCAAATACTTGATCATTACTCACATTTGAAATTGGTAACAGCTAGTTTCACAGATATGTATGAAAACCAGAATTTTCTCATAATATAGTGTATGTGTCAGGATTCCTAGCTCCCCATCCCATCCCATCCCATCCCATCCCTAGCTTTCTACTTTCAAGTGAGAACACTTTGAAATGGTAGTATCAGAATCATGCTTTTTGTGTTAAATTTGGTAGAAGTTGTAGATATCTGCTGTTCTTCTAAAGGTTATCTGGAACTATTTATCATTTATATTTTCTGAATATATTTTCAAAATGTTTTGCCTTACTGTACACACAGTCACTCTTTTAAATAAGAAAATGTGGGTGATTGAAGCTTAAACTTCATTTTAGCTCAGAAATACATTGACTAATTTTTCAGAAGAGTTTTACATTCTTGATTTTTGCAATAATGTATGAAGAATATTATAAATTAAAAAAAATCACATTTTGAAATCAGCAATTTATTTGGTTCCTATAAAGTCATTTTTTAACTTAGAATCCTCAGTGATTTTCCACCAAATAGATTTCATTTTGCCATTTAAGAAAATGGTTAGAGAGAGCAAAATGATTACAGATAGAGAGAAGAATTATGTAGCAATACTTCCTTATAATTTCTTTGCAGGGACACAAGTTATTTTTGATATATGTGACTTTTGTAGATGACACACAGAGTCATTGTGGAATTGTATCTATGCAGCCTCGCAGACTGATTAAACATTTCCTAAAGCCTACTGATACACAAAGGATTGGGCTTACGGCTACTCAGGAGGATATTAGCTATGCAAACAAAGATTAATTTCACAAAGGAGAGGACAGATGAGTTATTTGGCCCGATCAAACCATTTTAGTTAAATACTTACATAGATGTTGGTTCTTGATTCCTTTTGTAGCACCACTTTCATACAGACCTGTATGTCTCATTTTTACAGACAGAAGAAAAAAAAGTTTAAAAAAGGTACAAATTTGTCTCTGGTATAACTCAGTCTACTTAAGTAGTGTACATGTGAGCTGACTTGGGCCATTTCTGTCTTCCTGTGTGATTTTTAGGAGCACTGAAGTGCAGATCAGCTCTTTTTGGACAATGTACACCATCAACATTGTGCAAGTGTGTGCTTAGCTGTGCGTCTGTGTGAATCTGCTGGTGATCTGGAGTCTTTCAACAGCCACAATAAGAACTTTTTTTTCATACTGTTCAGCTGTTCTCTGTCACTCCTTTCTTGAAAATTGCTCTGAGCATTTTATAATATTTTTTTTAAAGAAATATCAGTTTCATCAGGAAAGTACAATATTTTATTGAAGGAAAATGTCTGAGAAAAAATTAGACCTGTCTTTAGAGGCCAAGACATTTAATAATCTCTAGTTAACTAATAACAGATTCTGAATCCAAATTCTGAATGAAAGGGGATTTTTAACTTCCATTGACTATGCATTATTTTAAAAAAGAGTACCTACATGCTGTCAGGCAGAACATATTCAAAGCATTTACAAATATATTTCGTAAATACAGTCTAGTGGTGGAACAGCTGGGTAAGTGATACCACTTGGTTATTAGGTACATCTACCGTAGTGTTTTAACTTGGATGAGAAGCACGCTTTTGAAATGAATCTTCAAGTTATTCTTGCTTACTTTGGTGTGGTTACTACCATGAAGCTGTTGTGGAGCTCATGAACTGAATCCCTTTGAGTGAAACTCAACAGGAGGGTGTGCGTCAGGAGCACAACATAAGTTCCCCAGGTGGAAATGGGCCATTGGCCCATGGGACCAGACCAGTGCTTGTATAAATAAAACATTTCTGCTGCTGGATAGTGTGGATGTCAGGACCACATCCTTTTCCTTTTCTGTGTTTTTTTTTTTCTCATGGAGAAAACATCCCCCAGACTGAATTACTGTTTGGATTATGAGAAGCTGTTTTGCAGATGTCCCAGCATACTGCCTTTGACTTCTCACTCAGCCTGAGTGCTCACATGAGCAAGCTGTGGATTTGAAGTGAATCAAAGGGCTAATTTGGATAGCAATTGGAAGGTCTGGGGTTTTCTGTTAGCACAAGATAAATAAATAACAAGCATAAGAGACCTCAAAATCAGTTGAAGGTAAATTATGTAAAATCTTATGTCTTTTCTTTCTCTTTGCATAATATTCATGCTACTTTCCAAGAACCTCAGGCAATGAGAAACAGCATATTTTCATTGACTGTTCTTGATCAAGCTGCACTAATGACATGTAAATTGTGCAAGAGATAAGACTGTAATCTTGTGTTCATCTCATAGGTAGAATAAGGGCATGGATAAGTAATTTCACCTTGTGCTGCATTTACTGATGGAGAATAAAGCTACCCTGCGATAATGGGGCACACAGCCAGGGTTAGGACTTCTCTGTTTAATCTTCCTTTGTTTCATATCTCTTGCAACTTCATCCTTAGGGAAGAGATTGTGTCTTCCTACATGTCTCTACAATGCCTTCTGTTACGAGATCTTCTCTGATGCCACTGGGAGCTCCTAGAGAAATAACTCATAATAACATTATGCCTGCTAGGAAATGAAACAAAATAAGGTGATTTCTCAATAGCTAGGCATAGTAGTGATAAGAGTTATCAAGATTACAACCAATACCAGGCACCAAGCTGGTTTTGTGACTCTGATGGAGTACATCACTCCTTACCTTCAAGCTGCCTATCTGGCTGAGCGGTGACTTCTTGAAAATTTGTTAAGCTTCTACAGGTTTTCCCTTCCATGTGTTTTTTTGTTGTTGTTGTTAGCAGAACCAATTATCAGGGTAACAGATCAGTTCTGAAAATAGCAATAGGCAAAAGAGATTAAAGGGATCACTCAGATCTTTATTTAAGTCAGCCATTTGCAAGATGGCTGCACAGTGGTCCTGGAATGGTGGACTCTGGCAGCCCTTTGCGTGGGGGGAGCGCACATCACTGCCTGTCTGCAAAATCCTCTTGCAGCTACATGTGCATTGGCCTGTTTTGCTGCTTTGAGCTCCAGGCTGTGGTATGCGCCTCAGGCTTACTACCCTACAGGGATTTCCACTTTTCTCACATACCAAAGTTAGCCAGGAGTTTTCTCAGAAGCAGCTTTCTTAGGAAAAAAGCATTCCACATATTAGCCCAGACTTTCCAGAGATGGGTTTTAAAGGTATTTCTTGCTAGGATTTTTGCAATGCTCTGTGAATATTGTTATTTTGGCAGGTCCTGAATGTGCCTCTTAATCACATCCCTAAAGAAAGTTCTGTAGGTTCACCGACAAGACCTGGGGAAGCTCCAGCAGTATCCCTCAGCGGGAGGGAAGGACCCGCTGGTAGAGCAGATGCACAGACATGTCCATACACTGACCTCTGGATGAGAAGGTTTCTGTGCGTGGATATGTCTGTGCTGACATCTCTCTCTACATTGGCCGTTTGTAAGATTATTTGTTTATGATTGGTCTTTTTTCTGCCTATTTGCTGAATTTATTTTTTTGCATACCATGAGCTGGCGTCATGCAGATGTTTACCAGCAGCGTGAAAGTGAAAATTTGTTTCACACTCATGAAAAATACTTCACAGTGTTTTGGTAAATACAGCTTTTGCTGCATGTTCAAAACTTGTTTTTACTGTTCCTTCTACTTGTGGTTCTACAGATACAGCTTTTTAAAATTACTGTCTTTAGCTTAGGTTTCAATACTCCATGTCTTCTATTTGTTTAATTTAATTGTATTGCTTATTAATGTAACTTCATCAGCTAAAGATTCATTAATTTAGCTTTGCATGAACTGTAGGTCTCCCGTGTGATCCACTGTTTTTTCCACTGCAATTAAAAAACCTTAAGATACAGTCTTTCCTCTACTGTCTCTAGATTTTTTGTGAATTCTCTATACCTGTGGTGTCCCACTACACCTGACAAATTGTTTAATGCTGTGTGTAAATTCCCAAAAATTTACAGTATTTAGTGGTGAAGGAATGGTAAGTCTATTCTATGTGCCAGACATGCTATAATCAATCTGCATGAAGCTTTTCAGCTTCAGTGTATAGCATGTCTGTGCTAGTTTCAACACTTCATAAATTTTCCCTCTTTATTTTCTCAATTTGTTTGAAATATAGTTTGTTGTCCTCAGGGAAAGTAGTTCTCCATGCTTCAGGAGTAATAATCCCATAGACAAAAACATGTCAGAAATTGAATTTCACTAAAAAGAGTAGAAAAAAACGTTTGTGTAAAATAAATACAATTGGATAGAAGGGTCATTGGGCTGTATCTACATGTCTTTTCTCTAAGAGTTACTAATTTTCTTATATGAATTTTCTAGGATTTTTTGAAACTAGAAGTATAATCAGAGGAATGCTAGCAATAAGGCTGCAATGCAGCTGACCTGAAGAGCATAAAATATAGCAGATTCTGTTAGATAACTTTTTAAATGGGAAGCCCAATTTTAGAGAGCATTTGCCATTGGAAAGCAAGACAGTTAGCTGCATTTTGTAGGCTCTTAAACTTTTGGAAGCCTGTGTAAAGCACTCATTTCATGCACATTAATTGAACCTGTTTATGAGAATGGAGTGAGCAGGTTCAACACTGCTGAAATGGGGATGAAACCCCATTCTGGGGATGAGGCTGTGCCATCATAATTAAATATCTCTTAAGTACAACTCATGCATAAACTCAGGCAATATATTAAAAACAGTAGATTTCCAACCATGAAGTGGGGCTTCCTCTTATCTAACTTGACTTATCTACAGCTCTGAGGCAGATGCTTAAATGACCTTACAGTGGCAAAAATAGCTGATTGTACCATCCTAGAGGAGGGGTCTGAAATGCATGAGCGCCAGCATCCCCAGTATGGTTCAGTCTCTCTCTCTCCATTGACTGAAGAGAGAACCCAACCTGAATTAGATATGTAACTCTCAGATGGATGAATCAAGGGACATGTGTCCTACCAAAATGGTCAGGGGACAGAAGAGACTGTGATAGTGCAAAAATTGCAGAATAGAACTTTGTGGTTTAAATTTTCCTTCAGAAAAAGCAGATTTTCACAGAATCACAGAATCACAG
>NW_010198768.1:0-2858 GCF_000695765.1 Mesitornis unicolor | reverse complement strand
AAAAAACCCAACAACCAACCAATCACAACAAAAACTGCTCATATAAGGTTAAATTTACTTTGGCTTTCAGTAGAATGTAATGCTTTTGGAATACATGCATGTCTAAGGGAAGCAGAGTTGCTTCTAGAGCAATTGGAAGAACCTTTCCATTATATATTCTTACACATATTCTTCATTGTAATCTTGAGATGTAGGAAATTTTGAAAAATGAAGTATCTTGAGCTGTGGGATTTTCTGTGGGATTTCTGAGGATCTAGTTAGGCGTCCTGCTTCCATTAAACTAAATGAATTTGGGGTACTTAAATCCCTTAGGCTGCTTTTGCAGCCTTTGTTCTTTATGATCTACTTTTTAGAAAAGTCAACTAGCAATTTGAAGGGTTATTCTGAAATGATGTTTTTAAGAACTTTTACGAAATACTCAAGCTTGTATTAAAATTATTTCAGGACATGTATTTGACAGATTTTATTTTTTATTTGCAATGATCCATAACATTCAGAGCTAAGAACTTTGGTTTATGGTATATGTCAGTTAATACTGTTGCATTTCAAGAAGACCCAGTCTTCTCAAATTCATGTCCTACTGTACCCATTGACTGCTGTCAGTGGCAAAAGTGTCAAGAGTTTTCATTAGGTACACTGGAATACAAAATAGTTTAAAAATAGGAAAAACAGCAACAGTAAGAATGTACAGATAAGAATGAAGTTGGATGATATTACTATTGAGGTAAAAAAAGAATGCTGCAATATTATGTGCATGTTTAATTTATAATCCTAAAAATTAGATAGAAATCCTACATATAGTGGTTTATGGAGGTATTTTGTCTAACCACGTGCATCCAATTTTGGTATTCAGATTGATTCATTCTTACCTCTGTCTTCTGATATAACTGTCTCCCAGATACTTAAGTGGTCCAGTTTCTCTGGTTTATTATCCAGTTGCTAAGAGCTACCTTTTTCCTTAGTCACAACCTGTTTTTTTCTCTTTTCGAGAGCCCAGGGCTCTGACTGAACTTCAGTGAAAGCAAGAAGCTCTTGGGATTCAAAGCTTCATCCACCTTTCCTACCTGCATAGCTACCTTGTCCTCTACTAGAGGTCATTGTCACTCCAATGAAAGCTGCAGAAGGGAAAATGTTCTTATGTTTCACTTCCCATGCCTCAGTTGACACCGTGAGGTTTCACCCTGGGAGGAGGTCAGGACGGGCAGCTGGAAAGGGCAAGGCTAGGAAGCGCTTGATGCTATTGACCGTAGCACCTCTGTCAAAGCCTTCAGCTTCATTCACTGGTCTCCTTGAAGAACCATCAGATATCCTCATCAGATATTTCCTAGCAGGATATATACACCAGAAATCTCAGTTCAGAAGTCTGTAGCGTGAAGAGTTTCTGCACCCTGCAGGAGAAGATGCTGGTGGAGGTTATTGTGCAGTTTATTAGTGGGACAACTACAGAAAATGCCAAGAAGTATGGTATTTGTTCCCCAGAGGTAAAGTGGTGGCAATATTAAAACACTGGAAAGAAAAAAACACTTAGAAAAATTTATGCACTTGACCTGGATAACTCCTTTCTGCTATTTTAAGTATACCTATCATATCTCTCAGAAAAAACTTTCAAGCCTCTACTTTTTTAAATTTTATGGAAGTTTGGGATGCTTTCAAGAAATAGAGCTGTGATTTGGCTGATTATAGCTGCCATAAATATTGAAGGCCTTGGGTGGTTGCTATATGTATGGGTGACAGCTAAATGTACTCCTTTGTCAAGGCCTAAAATAACGAAGCTATTATTGTGCTCACTTCTGTAGAGAAACAAAACAATAAAACATCTTATGATTTTATTTCCTGCCCAAACTTACAGGTTGCAGTCTTTTCAGGGAAACTGTTTACAATTTGCTTGAGATGACAGTATTTTTCTTTTCTTACATGGAAAAAAATCTAGATTGCTTGATTCAACTTTTTTATTTCTCTTTCCCAGTGGTGTGATATTTCCTCTTTTATGCTTCCATGGCATAGATTATTAATATTATTGTCATTTTTACATGAAAAAAGCTTATTTAGGGTATTTTTAAGGATTAGCTTTGAGACATACATCTACATTTAAGAGTGTTTTGAATTTGGTGACGACAGATGAGTAAGTGTTCATTACCAATTAAGATGTGTGGAACAGGCATAAATTCATTTGAACAACTAGGGAGGACTGATGATATCCAGAGGTGGAAGGCTAATGCATTAACCTACATCAGCTCGTCTAACCTCAGAATGCCTACTTTGACTATTTATGTCCAAATGCAGCAGGAAACATAGTAATTTTGATCTTGCTGTCAGAAGATCTGAGATTAATAAGATATAATTCTCAGTGGATATTTTAAGGATAATTCATGTGAATGAAACCAGTGGAAAAGTCTCACCCAATTTTGCCAGAGTATCTAATGAGTTTTGAGTGTGTCCTTTATTATCCTGTCATTAGCATTTATCTATACAGTTAAATATTTGAAATACGTAGATTTCTTAGTTTGGATGTATTTATGTACTGGTGTAACGTAGTGCTAAATGACAGCTATTTAGTAATGGTTTCTTAAAGAACACCTGTTGCATGCTGTTCTATTCAGATATAATTAATAATTTCTTGGGAGTTGTCAGGAAGTTAATACTCAGACATGGACCCTCTCCATGCCACACCCCATTTTTTCTTAAGATGGATGATGTGGCAGCATTTAGAAAGGTTTGCAGTATCTTCTAAATTAGCGTATATTTGTATCTAAAGCCATGGTATTTTCAAAACGTGTAGGAAATGAATATTTTGTGTCTACATTCTTATGGCCAAAACTTTCATCCTTTTATTTAAGATGCCTGAAAAATCTTCCTTG
>NW_010198767.1:0-9060 GCF_000695765.1 Mesitornis unicolor | reverse complement strand
GACCCAGCACTTGGCCTTGTTGAAGCTCAGCACCACAAAGCTGCTGCCTGCATCCCAGCACCAGCCACCAGTGCCGGACCAGCAGCAGGATGGGATTTTCTCCAAGCTTTGAATCTCCTGTGCTTTATTTTATTTTATTTTATTTTTTTAAGAGACACCTCTGTCTGAAGTGTTAAGAACAGACCCTTGCAGCTGCCGCAGCAAAGCTGATCCTTGGGCACAGTAGAAGGTTTAATGTGTTTTTGTAGGATCCCTTTACAGTTCCCACGAGAGGATCCTGCTAGGAAAAATAGAGCTGTAAGAAAAGTTTTACGTTTGTTTAAGAAAAAGCAAAACCAGACCCAATTTCCAGGTATCACCAAGGGCATCGCACTTAGCAGGTGAAAGACATTTGATCCCCATGTGCCTCCCGGTGCAGTTGCTGTTGCTGGGTTGTAAGGTGCCTTTGCAGCTTGCCAGCTCGCCGTCAGGACGTGCAAATACGCGTGGCTGCTTCCTTCCCTCCCCCATCCTGGAAAAAGAAATCCCTCCTGTCTCGCCACAGAGGAGTGTGTGCTTTTATCCCAGCATATAATCATTGCTATTCCTATAGAGCGTGCTAAATATAAAGAGTGGTGCAGGTACCTTTGGCTGAACAAGCCCAACGTGGCAGCAGGGAGCCCAGCAACCAGGCTATGGAGCTGTGACTCCTGGCTCTGCAGAGACCTCAGATGCTGGAGTCCAGGGCTTCTGAGGAACAGGAAGAAGTTGAGCCTGATGTTCTCCTCGAGTGGTTTGTTTTCTAAAACCTCCTTTCTCCGTGTCCCCAGATCCCAGGAGCTGCACCTGCGAGCCGAGGCGCACTCCTATCTCTCTGACCTGGCCAAGCCGTCGGACTTGGAGTTCATCGAGAACAAGCGGCCGCGCCTGGAGCTGCTGCAGGACCCGCTGCTGCGGCACTCGCCCCTCCTGAGCCAGAGCCAGCAGGGAGGGACAGAGGATCTCTCAAAGGTAAGGGGTGTGGGGCGGTGTTTTGGGGTCCCCTTGGCTTGCGTTGCGTGACCTTGGAGGCTCCGAGCTGCTACTCAGTTGGTGTAGATGGCAGTTCCTGAGGTGTCAAACAGTGCTTGCTGGTGTTGGATGACACTCCCTGAGATGGGGAGATCATTTTTGGGAAACAAACCATATTGGCTTTCCCCATAACTGTTACACTCATGGCCTTGCATTTCCTGGGCTGTTACCTGCACCAGAACAGTCTGGAAGCTCCTGTAGGCTGAGTTAGGGATGGTTGTGTCTGGCTTTTCTCTGGATACTGTGTCTTGATTTGATTTTTACTTGACCTTCCTCATTTATCACCTCTCTTTATTTAATATCGGTGTTTGAAGGGTCTGAATCGGTTTGCTGGTGATTCTTTAATGCAATCTTCCCCCAGAAAGCCTTCCTTGTCTTAGTCTCATTTAACAAAGCAAATTGCTTACTTGCAATCATCCCCTCTGCGCACGTAATAAATATTGCAGAGAGCAATCCCTTGCTTGTGTGCCTGTTTGGATTTACTTTCCGGCTCTGTTGAGGTAAATTGTATTGGATTTTTACCTTGGACGTGTTCCTGGTTGGCAGGAAGGTCCTGCTGGGTGAATGGGCTGCAGCCGGTGCTGTGAGCGCCGAGGGTTCATGCAGCTGCGGGCTGGGTTTTGGAGGTGTCTGAGCGCAATGAAGAGGAAAGTCACATCCTTGCCCAGGGCGATGGGACTGTGTCACTGTGGGAGCCGACTGAAATAACACCCGGGCAAGAAAGCTCTTGCTTGGGAGGGCTGGGATATTCAGACATCAGGGCATGCTGGGCTGGGTGGCTGATGGGGAAAATGAGCTGTTGGCCCCGACACAAGAAATATCCATCTCCAAAGACGTGAGGAAACCAGGACGGCTTTTCTGTCTGCACATTATTTCCATCAGCAGTTCTGCTCTGCCTCGCACCGGAAAACCACGTATTGTCTCAGCTATTTGTTCCTAATGGGCAGAGCCGCTCCTGAGGCATGGGGAGTTCAGGGGCTGCATTTGCTGCTTGGTCTGTGACACGTTTCCAAGAAACACAGGCATTTTTGTGGGGCTTAAAACATTTGTTAATGAAAGGGAGAGAGAGAGCTGCGAGATACAGTTCAGCAGAACAAGATGATGCTTTTAGCGGAGCCATTGGTGATTTCCGAGTCTGGAGGAAAGAAGAAAATCTGTGGTGTCCCTGAGTGGTCAGAGCCTAAGTGGGGTTGGGATGAGTGACTCAAAATGAGCAAGGGCCGTGTCCAAAACGGGTTTGATAGGGCAGCTGTGGAGCTGGGTTGGTGGAACTCAGTGCTGTTCAAGTGGTCAGGAGCAGAAGGCAAGCCTGGGATGTAGGTGTGTGAAGGTACGTGTGGCTCTGCAGCTGATAGACCATCCCCAGAGCTGAGCTCCGTGGCTGCTGTCACCTCCTAAAATGACCCAGCAGGGCACAGCCCATCCTGGCAGCTCATCCCCGCTCTGCACCGTCCCTGTGCTGCTTTTCTCACAGCTCCAGGGTTTTCCTGCTTGCTCAGCGCGTCCTCCATCCTCAGGGCTTGTTCTGCCAGCGTCCTCCCTTCCCACAGGGTGGGTGCAGAGCCAGGGGTCTCTGCATCTGCCAGCTGCGTGTGGACCAGAGCGGTGGCACTTGTGGCAGCACACGTGTCCTGCAGCGGTGACGCACGCGTGTCCCAGTGACCAGAGCCGGGGAGAGGAATCTGCTCGTCCATCTGCGCTGCTGACTCAGAGCCTGACGCAGCCGCTCGATGCTGTATCTAGGGCAGCCGTGCAAGCCGGGCGAGCCATTTGGGTGCGATGCACCATGTGAGCCCAGTGGTTGTTGAGGCAGAGCATCCCGGGAGTTGTTCGCTTACCCCTTACCCCATTCCTCGTCGTTGCAGTCACCGCGTGGGGAGGAGCTCAACTTACTCATCCAAGGAACAGCGCTAGGGCTGCTCTTCCTGGTGGTTTTGCAGATGGAGCTGTTTTTTGCATAGTAAAGAGCTTCACAAAACCCTCAATAAAAAGAGCGCCTCTCCCAAAAGCGGGTGAGCTGGGGCCTTTTACCTTGTTTGGGATCACTGCAGCCTTGTTCCAAGGGAGGGTTGGTTTGGAAGGAGCAGGTCACGTCTCCATTAGATCAGTGCATTACAGCTGGAGAAAACAGACCCGTTTTTGGACAGTGTGCCTTTCAAAAGCAGCAGTGTTACAGATACATCCTAGTTGGTCTAATAAAAGATAACACCTTTCCTTACGAGCCTTGCATTACTCATATTGAATGCTGGTGTTTCTTTTCAAGCCAGGGAAAAGAAGGTTGTTTCCTTGCCTGCTTTCTCCCATTTGAGCATCGTTCTCCCTGCAAGGAGGTGGCTGTGATGCTGTGGTCCTGTGCCCCTGCTGCTGGATGGAGCTGGGAGGGCTCAGTCTGCTGGGGGGAAATGCAAATCTCCCTGTGCCCTCTGTGCCAGCGTGGGCTGACGCTGCCTCCGAGGAGCTGCTCCCTTGAGCTGGCTGACAGTAACCTGGCAAAACCTAAAGCAGGGCTGCTTTTTCCATCACTGCAAGCCTGGATGTGAGGTTTACAGGTTTGCTGGGTGTGCTCTTGGCACAGATGCAGGAGCGGTTCCCAGGGCCCTCGGTGGCTTCTGCTTTCTTTCCAATAAAGTCACAGACCTCCATCCCAGAGGGGAGTAAAACAGATGGCTCTGGAGCAGGCCAGGAACACATCTCCTGCTGCTGCTGCTGCTGGTGCCATCCTGCCCCGTGGGGACGGTGACCGTGGTGCCTCTGGTCCAGCAGCACCAGCTCCCCCCTCTCCAGAGCTGCATGTTAACCCTGCCTCTCCCTTTCCATCTCTCCTTATTCCCATTATACATCCACTTGTTCCTCTTCCCATTCCTGAGACTGCTTTTCCACCGCGTACGTGGTTTGCCGCTCCTTCCTATAGGACGTGAGTCAGCCGTGAGCTGCGGTTCGAACCCTCGCAAGGGCTGGCGGTGCGTCCGCGTGGCGTAACGCTCCAGCAGGGACACGCTTACTGGGAGCCGCGTGGTCCCACTGGGACGGGACTGGGTGGAGGCAAAGGAAACCCAAACCTCGCTGCCATCTGCCCTGGCGAGGCCGCGGTCCCTGGGTAAGTCTCTTCCCCTTTCCGTATCTGGGCTTTCCCCTGTACAAGGGACAATGCCACTTCCCTCTTTTGTGAAATAATTAAGGACTATTGATGGGAAAAGGCTGTTAAGAAGCCATGTGCTGTTAGGGCTTGGACTCTGCTTGACATTGTTGTAGGGGTTTAATCTCTTCCTTTTCTGCGGGAGTGTTCTTGTTGTGCTGCAGGCTGAAACCTGGAGTGAGGAAAGGGAAGGGGGGACTCCTGGAAAAGGCAGCACCGAGACCAGGAAATACGTATGGCAAAGCAGAAACTGGGGCAAAGGCTGCTTTGCTTTGATGCCTGTTAATGTAGCTTTAAAAGCGATTAATTGAAAAAGGAGGAATTAACACGTTTGAAATGCCTTCTTAATGACGCATTGAAGCCAGCAGCGTGCATGCCAAATTTCACACTGGCTGCCCATTGCAGAGCCCGGTTTTCCATCAGCTCCTGGAAAACGGGCTGTGGGATGGCTCTGGGAAAGGCTCTTGGCTTGCTGTGAGCTCCTGCCCTGGCCGCAGGCTGGCAGAGCCCCCAGGACAACCGAAATGCCTTTCGGGAGCCTGCTCCCTCCTCGCCACCTCCTTTGGGGCCTCGACAGCACCATTCCCTGGCAGCTGCTCCATCCCTTGCCAAATTTCCTGGGGGAGAGGAGCGGGAGGCTGAGGTTTGCCCCAGCATGAGGAGGGATGCTCGGAGGGGCAACGCCGCAGCTCCCGGTGTTGGTAAACGGGCTGGTAAATCAGCGGTGGCGTTTCTGCTCCGTGGCTTTGTTATGGGAACATTGATCTCGGTTGCTGGGATTAACCTCTCAGAGTTTCCAGTGGGTTGGTCTCGCAGTTATTAATGAAACTGGCTGCAACTCGTGTTGACCTTGGCGGAGGCCCCAGTTGGCTCGGAGGGAACTGGCAAAAGCATAATCTCTAATTGAGTAACCCCGCGCCGGGGGAAGGGAGCGGAGGGGGTGGAAACGCAGCCGTGCTTTGAGCCGGGAGAGCTGCGGGATGCGGAGGAGCGGAGAGAGGCGCTGAGACGAGGGAATTAGTGAGCAAACGCCAGGCAGCGTCTCGGTTCCCTGGGCTCCCTCCTGTAGAAAGCAGCCCCGAATTCCAGCACCTCCTGGTGATTTATGGCCAGGGAGCAATAGCACGGAGCGGCTGGGGAGCGAAATGGGGCTGTGAGCATTGGCTGTCCCTGGGCAAGTGTCCTCCTGCAGCCTCCGAGTCTGTGGTGTAGCGAATGTGCCAGTGTGTGGCTCCATCAGCCTCATGAAAGGTGAAGAAATGCCTCAAATATCTTGCCCCAAGAAGAAAAATTATCACTTTAAGGACTGCAGGGTGCTCTGTGTAAAGCTTGCGTACACCACACATCTTTTTGGAGGAGCAGACTTCTGTAGAAGTGGCTCTAACCTCAGGTCTGCAGTGAAACGCCACAATTTTAGTGGGTACAGACTTAAAACCTTGGTTTAGGCTGGGGGTGCAGCTGGGCGCCCATGAGGAGCGAGCAGTGCGGGGTTGTCGGGTTCAGCCGCTGCAGGAGGGTGCTCCTGCGATGGTGTTCAGCATCCACTCGGCTGCTGTGCGGTCGCTTACGCTGTCAACTTGTGCCTGATTAAAATCTGATTGCAAAAGTGATTCGGTGGGGTGGGAGAGGGAGGGGGGAGGACTTCGCGTTAGGGCAGCAATGATTCAAAGCTATTTCTGGGAAGATGAGGGAGCTGTTGGCATTCTCCATCATTCCAAACATATTTAACAGCTGAAATATTTGCCTTGTTCGCGTTGTCGCAGCGCAAACACTTCTGGATGGGTTTCTCCCTTCCTATGCTTGCCTCCCTGCTCCGAAGGTCATTCCCAAATTGTGGGAAGGTGAGTGTGAACGTGTCAGCCCCTGCTCACCCATGTGTGGACTCACGTTGTCAGGAGTGGGTGCCTTCCTTGTGTGTTCAGTGCTGGACCCTCAGCTCCAGAAGGACAGGAACTGCTTGAAAGAGTCCAGCAGGGCCACAAAGTGATGGAGGGAGTGGAGCATCTCCTGCTGAGGAGCGGCTGAGGGAGCTGGGGCTCTGGAGCTTGGAGCAGAGGAGCCTGAGGGGTGCCCTCATTCCTGGGGATCCATTGGGAAAGGGCAGTGTCAGGAGGAAGGAGCCAGGCTCTGCTCTGGGATGGCCAATGCCAGGACAAGGGGCAATGGTCCCAAGCTGGAGCACAGGAGGTTCAAGCTGAAGATGAGGCCAAAGTTTGTGAGTGTGAGGGTTCTGGAGCATGGCCCAGGCTGCCCAGAGAGGTTGTGGAGTCTCCTTGTCTGCAGACACCCAAAGCCCTGGCCGTGTTCCTGTGTGACTGCTCTGGTGATCCTGCTGTGGCAGGGGTTGCACTGGGGGAGCTTTCCAGGTCCCTTCCAACTCCTCATATTCTGGGATTCAGTGTGAGCGGTGCAGCTCTCATGACGTACCCAGGACTTCATGACATTGCTGCTGTGCCAAAAACTGATTTTACTCCTTTTTTCAGCTGAAGTCTCTACAGCCAAAAAACTGAATGATACCCAGCATGGCAGGGAAAGCCCTCGTGGGCTGTGGAAACGCTGCAGAGGCAGGAGGTAAAACCTGACCGTGACCTTCTCCCCCTGCCTCAGCTGCTCCCTGACCCACGGACAGAGGGGCCGAGGCTCAGCAGGGCTGGAAAACCCAGGGATGAACGGACGGAGCCCGAAACCTTGGTTGTTGTTTCCCACTTCTTCGGCTCATTTGTGGTGATCGACGTCCAAAACAACCTCTTTAAATTGCCTTTCAAAGCGTAACGGTGGAGAAGGGCAGCGCGATAAGGCTGGCTGCTTCTCGGGAGCCTGCTTCAGCATTTACATAATTGGACTTTTCTGTTCCGCTCAGTCGATATTACAAGGCGACACCTCACCTGATCTGCTGGAGAGAGAGAAAGTCCCTTGACTTTGTGTGCCTCACCCCTGTAATTGGAAGAAACGCTGCCAGTTTTTCCTGCTGGCAGCGGGGCAGCGTTGCGAGCTGGGTGTGCTGCGTGGTTTCATAGAGATGTTTCTTCTCCCTCTTTGAAGTGTTTGTGCATCTGTTACGTAGTCTGCTTTTTCTTTATTAGCAAGGGTTATTACGTGCCCTGTTGTGTCCTGAAAATGCAAGAAAGCAGAGCTGGTGTGGGACTTTGTCAGTGCTCGGGTGCTGCTTAGGAAATGGAGTTGGTGTGGCAGGAACCGGCACCATCTCCTGTGCGGTGCTTCGAAGCATGGGGATGGTGCAGGGTGAGGAGGGACAGTGCAGGGAGGGGAGGGCTGTGCTGGCTACCGATGCTGTTTACCCGCTGTTAATCCATTTTTACACATTAATGGTAAAAAAGCAAGCCCCAGCTGACATGAATTTCATGGGAAAAATGCAGTCTGGGTACCCAGAGCAATGTCCTGGCTGCTTCCCTCTGTGGGGTAAAAAAGCAAGCCCCAGCTGACATGAATTCCATGGGGAAAATCCAGTCTGGGTACCCAGAGCGATGTCCTGGCTGCTTGCTTCTCCCTCTGTGTTTTCAGGGTTTCTTCTCTTCCCCTCATCAGGGGAAGGCTCTGCGTGCATTGCTCCAGCTCCCACCGCATCCAGGATGGGGTATATGAGGAGGTACCTCCTTCCCTGCTCCCTCTCCTCCCCTCTTCCTGGAGGGGATGAGGGGTTTGGTGGGAGCAGCTGGGGTGTCCTCTCCGTGCATACAGCACTGAGCACATTTCAGATCCTGTACTTTTCCACGGTTATGAAATGCAGCCCATCCACAGCTCTGACTCAGCCGGCGAGTTGTGACACCCAGCAGATGAGTTCTGCGCGCTGTGTTGTGAGGGGGAGGGCGTTTCATGCCGAATCCTTCCCTCCCAGCGCCGGGCGGAGGTGCCACGGCAATCGATGGCGTTTTCCTGCTGCTGCTGCAGGGGATGCAGCGGGGGAGCGATTTTGGAGCTGGATCTGGCAGAGAGGAGTTGCTGCTCTTTGTGCCTGTGGCGATGGAGCTGTAATAACATCTTGAACACGGCAACAGCCCCTGCTAGGGCTCCGTGACTTCACGTCCGTGCCTTGTGGAGCCTCGTCTCTTAACAACACCCTCAGCATCGATAACAAGAGAGGAGCTGTCGAGTGCCAAAGGGCCTTGTTACAGTCGCTTGCTGAAAACCTCCTTTCTTTTTGGACCAGACCTGCTTTTTAAACATGAAGACTCCTTGGCTGGGTTTTAGGCAGGGAACATTCAGAGGGTTTGCTGGCTCGCTGCACCACAAAATGCTCTGCGGTGCATGGGGGGGACCGAGGGGCGATGGACAGGGGTGTGCGTTGGGAGTGCTGGCTGCTCGCTCGGCCAGCGGAGAGGGGTTGTTTTAGGACAGGCTGACAGGCCCTTGGCTTCTGCTGCTCTCCAAAAGTGCAGTTGTAATTCTTGGCACCTTTATCCAGAAGGATAAGGAGCAAGAGCAGAGCAGAGCCTGGGCATGGGCTTCCAGCTGCCCTGACCAGGGCCGTGGCTGATTTCTCTTCCCAGTACCATTCCCCGAGGAGCAGCAGCGATGGCTTCTGGTCTGACCTCCGCTTTGGATGTTGGTGTTCTCATGCCTGCTTGAGAAACAGCACAAACGGAGCTGTCCCGCGCGGTTAAGCCACCAAGCCGAGCGCAGGCTTTGATTTCGGGCTGCTGTTCATGTCCGAGTTGTTTTCTCTCGTGGTGACATGGAGCACGTTGCCCCCAGCAGCAAATGTGTGTCTGCCTCGGCAGCAGCGGCAGATGGAAACAGCAGTGCTGCAGCCCTTCAGACACTAAAATCTGCCAAGCAATAGGCAGGTCTGCGTATATAAACACATAGTGTGCGTTATTAATGGCTTTCAGTATATTTGGAGGGGGATTTGTTGC
>NW_010198766.1:0-14549 GCF_000695765.1 Mesitornis unicolor | reverse complement strand
GGAAGTGACTCGTCCTCTCGCGAGATGTGGACGCTCCGTGGGGCGGCCCGGTGGCCGCGAGGCCAACGGCGCATGCGCGCAGGGCAACGGCTGTAACCGAAGCCGTTTGTGTGGGCCGAGGCCGTAACAGTGGCACCGTCCCCGCTCTCTTTTCTCCAGAGCCGCCTCCTTACGGCAGCGCGGCGTTCCCCCCGGCCTTGATGCGGTCCCACAGGAGGCAGCGGGGCCTGAGGAGCCACGGCTGTGAGTGGCCATGACCGTGAGGTTGGCCCAGGCTTCTTAGCCATGCAGTGTGAACGCTTCAGGGCTCTGTGTGTTCCCTGCTGTGCCCGGTCAGTGAGCGCCACGGGCTGTGTTTAGTTTCCTTAATGCAAACATCCCAATTCAGGACAAATTGGTACATGTCTTGTGCAGGTAAAACTCATGTGTGGGACATTACTTCCTGAAAGACACCTGAGAGGGAAGGATGGTAAAGTCACAGCTAAAAAGTCACAAATTTGTCCAAAGCAACAGTCCTGGGTACTATCTAATACCCTTCCCCTTTTGCAATATTAGGTTTCTTTAAACAAAGTTAATCAAAGCTCAGCAGCTGTTTTCTGCTTCATCAGCACTCTTCAGTGTCACATGTGAGAGAGATGTGGTTTTACAGATTGTTTTGGAAAATAAATTGGTTATGGGACTCAGGAAAAGACCCAAATAATATTATTTTATCTGCTTAGACTTCCAGCAATCGTACCTCTGCATTTACAAGCCTGATGAGGAGCGGCTGAGGGAACTGGGCTTGTTTAGCCTGGAGAAGAGAAGGCTGAGGGGAGACCTCATCACCACCTACAACTGCCTCAAGGGAGGTTGTGGAGAGGTGGGTGCTGGGCTCTTCTCCCAGGTGATGGCGATGGGGGTAGAACAAGGGGAAACGGCACCAAGCTGTGCCAAGGGAGGTTCAGGTCAGAGATAAGGAGGAAGTTCTTTACTGAGAGGGTCGTCAGAAGCTGGAACAGGCTGCCCAGGGAGGTGGTGGAGTCACCATCCCTGGATGTGTTTAAAGAGCGGGTAGATGAGGTACTTAAGGATATGGTTTAGGGGGTAGACAGGAGCGGTTGGACGTGATGATCTCAGAGGGCTTTTCCAACCGAGCAATTCTGTGATTTTCCACAGCCAAACTCAGGACTGCATTCAGCTCCACTACTCAACAATCCTGGCACCGTGGAGTACGAGAGAGGCCTGGGATGGGGTTCAGGTGGTTTCTGAAATTCAGTAAAGCCGGAAAGCGAACTAGGAAATATTTTGGGTTTTTGTCTGTTGAGAAATACAAGTTGCAGGCGGTTCGATGGGAACAGGACAGCAGGTGGAGCTGCCTGCTCTCGGCTGAGCTGCGGTGGGTGGCAGCCGCCTTGCTGGAGTTTTGGGAAGCAGCATTTACTGAAACATTTCACTCGTGTACTTGCATCAGTAAAACGCCAGCTGGGAGACCGAAGGATCCAACCTGCTGAAGCTCTAAATTCTGAAAGATTCTAAAAGACTTTAGGAGCAAGAAAAAAAATACTAACTCTTGCAAGACTCGCTGCAGTGTAACTATTCAATATCACAGAATCCCAGAACGTTAGGGATTGGAAGGGACCTCCAAAGCTCATCCAGTCCAATCCCCCTGCCGGAGCAGGAACACCAGATGAGGTTACACAGGAAGGCGTCCAGGTGGGTTTTGAATGTCTGCAGAGAAGGAGACTCCACAACCTCTCTGGGCAGCCTGGGCCAGGGCTCTGTCACCCTCACTGAGAAGTTTCTTCTCAAATTTAAGTGGAATATGCCTTAGAATTAACTTGCATCAGGTTATTGTTAGTGGTATTGCACTTGAATGTTAGTGATATTTCTTTACATGGCCCACAAGCCAAATGACCCTGCTGAATACAGCCCTACTGGCCTTTTATAAAGAGAGAAACTTCACCAAAGAACAGAACAAGGACCTAGAAAGGTTGCTTGAATCACACTGCTGAGCAAAAAGGTGCTCTGGGACACTGTGCCACCAGGGGTTCAACTTTGTATTAATTTGCAGAGCTTCGTGGATGACCTTTAAAGAGTCTGTGTCAATCAGCTCATGCATTGCACTCGCAGTGCCTATTCTCTCCAAAGGTTTAGAGGTCTGGGATTTCTTAAATAGACCAATTTCCAATATCAGCTTTCACTTGTGGGTTTTTTATTTAACCAGCAGGTTTACCTGATGGCAAGTCTGTGTGCAGAGGCAGCTACAAGGGAGTGTTTTCCAAAAACTGGGGGTTTGAAAGTGGAAACCGTGTGCCCAGCCTGGGCAGGTGGAATCAGCGCTGAAGCAGCTGCTATGACAAGACAAGGACAGCACAGGATTGCTCCTGGAAAACCCTTAAATCCACAGCAAATCACACAAGCGTTATAGTGGTAGCACAGTGGAAACAAAACGGACACAAACTGGAACACAGGAGGTTCCACTTCAATTGGAGAAGAAACTTCTTCTCAGTGAGGGTGACAGAGCCCTGGACCAGGCTGCCCAGAGAGGTTGTGGAGTCTCCTTCTCTGCAGACATTCAAAACCCGCCTGGACGCCTTCCTGTGTAACCTCATCTGGTGTTCCTGCTCCGGCAGGGGGATTGGACTGGATGAGCTTTTGAGGTCCCTTCCAATCCCTGACGTTCTGGGATTCTGTGATTCTGTGAAAGACAGTGAATTTTGTTTCTGAAGAAGGTGATTTTGCCTGGTCAGCGTAAGCTCTGGATTTTGCTGACAGGGGTCAGAAGGGATCGAGGGGGCCTCCCAGGCTGTGCCAATACAAGGAAATTTTACTGGTAAAACAGCACACTTTGAATTTTTCAGATTGAGCAACGCCAGTGTGGTCAAGGCAGCAATTTTCCTGCCAATAATAGTAATTCCACCAATGCCGAATTGCTTATCCTGCTTCAGTGAAGCAAAGTGAACTTCATTGTTTTCCATTTCTGTAAAGGCAAAGTAAACGAAATTTGCTAGAAGTAGGGCTGGCTGGAAATGTTAAAAAGTAACAGTAAGGTGAGGCTTATCTTTTCTAAAGATCTGGGGTTTGATACAGTGGAACATGCTCAGAAAACATCCTTAGCTGCCCCGAGACAGGGACAGGAGGCCAACTCCTTTGCATTTTTAGGAAAAAAATTAAATTGGCACCTGCAGTCCCTTCTGAATGATTCCATCAATCAGTCCTGCCACAAGAAGTAAGTTAGAGAACTAGGACAAGTAAAATATTGACAACGAGATTTAGAAACTTCACAAACAGCTGTCTTAATATTTAGTTTGGAATTCAAACTGTGCTCCAGTTTCATGCAAAGAAAAAAAATAAAATTGCTAAGTAATTTAATTTAGTTTCTGCACAAAGATACCAGTGAGTAAAAACGACCTGTTCAAGACATGGCTTCACATCTTGGAAAAAAAAACAGATCAGCTTCTGAGCCCAGTCCCTCCCCTCTGTACGCTGAGAATCGGTCGGGTTTGTTTGGGCACTGCGTGATTTAAGAACGTGACTGTTGGTGCCGTGCGTCAGTGAGTGGTTCTGAAAGATTTACGATGTGCGTGTCGAAGAGTGGAGCTGTTTCTCAGAGCCTCCCATACTTTTATTTAAACCAGGGTTTAATGCCTCAATTTCTTCCCAGTCCTTGCTGTCTGCCCTGTCCTGGTGTGTCGGGGTGGCTCTGATACGCACGCCTGAGGCACTCGGCCGCTGTCTGACAATGCTGCTGTGTGGTCACACGCAGTGGGCTGTGCACATCCTCGGGAATTTCTCTGGTGCATTGCTGTACGCCCACCATCATCACATTTGCAAAACAAAAGCATTTTTGGTTACTTTCTAGAATCAAAAAATTCCAGAAATAGTTCAAGCCCAGTCTGCCTTAGAGAACAAAGCATTTCAGGACGTGAGTTGCACAAGAGTAGCTGTATAAAAGTAAAGCCTTGCTTGCTTTATCCTGCCTTTCCATGCTTGCTTTTACTTACTTCCTTTACTTACTAAAGAACTCCAATTTTCTGCAAGACAATACATTCTAACACAACTTGAGCAATGAAGCTACAGCAATTCCTAGTGTGAGAACGAAAGCCCATAGGTGTTGAGGTCATTTGGAAACGGACGGGTTCCCAAGCTTACAGAAATACTTCACAAATACTTGAAAGTAAAAAGTAACTTTTTATCTCAAACCATACATTGTGGCATTAGGAACCCAAAAGATAAGTAAAGATAAATACAGTTTTGATAATTCCTGTATAAAACAGACTACAAACCTGTTTCACATACATCATGACAAACCCAGGTTCCCCCTGAGGTGTAGCTTGCATGTCCCAACTTTTCTTCCAGTTCATCATCAGTCATTGCCAGACAGAAAAACCTCAAACTCTCTGAGTAAGCAAAAGCTCCACAAAACATGAGTGAGCATCTTTTCTTCCAACAAATGGCCTTGGTTTTTTTGGTCTCTACATACCCAGAGCTCTGTAAGAAGGTTCACTGCATTTCTGTACATCTCCAGCAGTTGATTTCAGTTGTACAAGAAGTGCCCAGACCTCTCATTTTTCCTCCCAGAGAGACAAAGCAGGATTAATTGCACTCGATAGACAAAATAACAGCTTGCTGCTATTCCAGATGTGGTGTCACTTTGCTGAGGAGTCCCAGGTCCATGTAAATAATAATTCCCTCTCTTCTCTCTCACAGAGCAGACCAGTGCTCCCAGTTACCTGCTCTGCATGTGGATATCCACGGGTATGAAAGTCACTACAGGATTCTGAGCCGTGCCGCTGCTGTTCTGCCCTAACGCCGGTGGCATCCCTGGTTTGCTGGGTTTGGGTTCCAGCTCCCGCTTCACTCTCATGCGTCTGGAAAGGTAAAAATGAAATTGTCACCAGGGCTGGCACATGGGGTGAGCTCTCTGCACATTACAGTTTAGTTTCTTCCCAAAATTTTTAGCAACAAACTGTGTTCAGTTCTGGGCCCCTCAGGTCAAGAAGGACAGGGAATTGCTTGAAAGAGTCCAGCAGGGCCACAGAGATGCTGGAGGGAGTGGAGCATCTCCTGCTGAGGAGCGGCTGAGGGAGCTGGGGCTCTTGAGCTTGGAGCAGAGGAGCCTGAGGGGTGCCCTCATTCCTGGGGATCCATTGGGAAAGGGCAGTGTCAGGAGGAAGGAGCCAGGCTCTGCTCTGGGATGGCCAGTGCCAGGACAAGGGGCAATGGTCCCAAGCTGGAGCACAGGAGGCTCAAGCTGAAGTTGAGGCCAAACTTTGTCAGGGTGAGGGTTCTGGAGCATGGCCCAGGCTGCCCAGAGAGGTTGTGGAGTCTCCTTCTCTGCAGACACCCAAAGCCCTGGCCGTGTTCCTGTGCGACTGCTCTGGTGCTCCTGCTGTGGCAGGGGTTGCACTGGGGGAGCTTTCCAGGTCCCTTCCAACTCCTCATGTTCTGTGATTCTGTGAAATACTGAAACAGTCTGTTAGGAACTGTCTGTTAGGTCTGTCCTGCCTAACCGTGACTTTGGTTCAGCTCATCTCGCCTTAGTGAAACGCAGAACTTGGCCACATACCTGTTATATGTTTTCAATATGAGCAGCACCACTGTAAAAATAACAATAACTCCTACTACGATGGCAGCCACTATTGCTCCAGAACCTAGCAGGGAAGCAGAAAGAGGAAAAAAATAGTCTTATTTACAAAGTTGCCATTGTACTGTTTGAAGTTTGCTAAGTTCAAAGTCCACTTTAAGAAAAAAAAAAAAAGCCACCACCCTGCTACTTTTCTTACTTTGATAGAGACTTTGTTCTTGAAACTTTGTGGTCACATTTATGGAGAGCTGAGTATTATTGATCAGTGGCACAGCAGTCGTCATCTTGATTCGGCTACAGAAGAAAAAAGGAAATAAATTATTAACCAAAGAAACACTAACCAAAAAAATTAATAAAAAATTAACCAACATTTGGCGGTCATAATTAGACAACCACCCGTTAAAGACTCAGAGCCTAAGTGCAGGCTCACTGAACTGGGGTTTTTAATGTTTTCGTCATGGTGAAAATCTGGCCCTGCTGAAGTCAGTGGATTGTGAGCAATTTGCCTTACAATACACACTGCTCAGAATTAATAGGATAAAATAAAATATCAACAAAATAGGCCATTGTTACCTATACATTATTGCTGTTATACAAGTTTTGGATAAAGATACGTATTTTAAATGTTTTAGGGTTTTATATTCTTATCTCGAGTTATGAGATGGAGATCACTGAGTACGTAAGTGTGACGAGTTCTGTAGCCAGTACTCAGTAATATGTCTTTAAGGAAGGGAAAAAAAGTCAGCACATAAAGATTTAAAACCTCTTTTATAGAATAGATTTTAAAGTAGCTCCATTCATCTAACAGGGAGCAGAAAACCAGTTTAAGCCCCTAAATCGAAGCTCCACAAGTTACTTGGCAAACAACGGCTGTCCCACAACAGACAAAAACATTGCACCGTGACTGTGACAGAAAGTTGATGGAGTTCAGACGGGCCCCTCACGCCCGTCCGTGCCATCTCAGGTCTGTCACTGGGTGAGGACAAGCCTGCAAGTGGACAGCTGAAAATATGCCTGCTCCTGTGTTTGGGTATAGATCTAGAAAGAGCAGCCTCTATGTTTACTGATTTTATAAGCATTTTCCAAATGTTTTCTAAGTGTGACTTGTAACCTTAGCCATTAAAAGACTCCTTCATCCTGAGAAGGGTGTGAAAGCCACTTCAAGCAGACCTCTGAAACCATGTCAGCTCCCAGCTTCAGAGAGCTAATGCCCTCAAACCATCCATCAAAAATTAAATTATTCTTCCACACCTGACACTGGAATCGAGTTTCCCATTTCAGATGCTGCCCAGTACAGCCAGGCAGGACTCTGTTATACTCCACTGGGATACTGTGGCTCTGTGGTTTGTTTTTAGTAGCTTTAATTTTACACAGCACAAGATATACACTAACTATTAAGTGGATAGAAAAAACAGTTGGTAATAGAAAGGACTGGAAATATGAAAGGCAGCCTCCCTTCCCCCTTATTCCTAAAAGTTTCTGCAAAGTAGCATCCATCAAAGAAAACCCCTGTGGTGGCAGGGTACAGGTTTGGGAGGCAGGGAGGATACAGCTCTGACTGCTGTGGACAGGCAGGCATCGTTTTGGGGTGGGAGGTGCTGAGTCAACCCCTGGTGTGCACCCAGGAGGCTCTGCAAATGGATTTGAGAGGAACGAGAGGGATCAGGAACCAGCAGGAAGGGAAATGGTCAATGGTGCCTGGGTGTGAAGGATCACAGCTGCAAGGTCAGTTCATCAAATCAATGCTGTTAAGTTAAAAAGGTTGGGGTTTTTTCTTTAAAAACCAAAAATAACTGTGTCTCAGAAGCTGTAACTGGGTCATTCTCCTCTGACTGAATGATTCCTTTGTTTAGCCAAGGCCAAGTTAATTCAGCACCATGATCATCGGCTGCAGTCGTCGATCTTTCCGTGCTGAAAGAAGTATTTTGTGTTTAGAGTTTGCTCAGCCCTATCGCATAGTGCAGAGAACAGATTGACACACACCTTGGAGGAACCGGCCAGAGGCTCTGAAGCTTGGGTGACAACACTGTCCCCATCTGCTTCCCCACCCATCTGTTTGAACCCGCACTGATGAAGGTTGTACCACGGACGTAATTCAGAAAAAGCTGTGTCCAACTTTTACCTTCCTGCTCCTGACTGGGAGAGCACAAATCCCAGATTTACAGCACTTTTTTTCTCCTCCTCTGGCTACTAAAATAAAAATCCCAAATAAAGAAGGCTGAATATTTTGATATCAAGCCATGTCATATTCATACTCAGTAACTGGTTCAAACCACCTCGGTAATGGTGAGCTATTTGTGCATGAGTCACCTGTAACCGATGAATTTTTATTGTTGTCAGTGAAACCGCCTGTTTACAAAAAGGACGAATTTATCCGACGGGGCGTAGCAAGCCAAGATGCCATTTGAAAAATGCATTTTTTAATTTATTTTTTTGTTTTCCCTGCATTGTGTAGCAAGTGAAGAGGCCCAGGGTCGGTGTATCAGGCCGGGAGGGGAGGTACCGGTCCTCAGTTCTGCCGCGTTACCTGCGGCAGCTCCCAGCTCCATTCCTGCCCTGTGAATCAACCGGGTTACGCCTGACCCAGCCCCTGCTGCCAGACTCAAGGACACAGCAAAACCCATGGGAATGTACCAGTTTCAAGGTATTGCCAACTGGATCCTACGCTGTTTACAAAAACATCTGGAAAATCAAGAGCGCTCAATAAAAGCTACGGAACAGGGGAGATGAAATGGACTTTGGTACAGCAATCACGGGACATTCTTGCTTCATGACACACGCGTGCACTTCCCGCTGTGCACACACACCTGCCCGGGGCTCTGAGAGCCACCAGTTCACCCGCAGCCCTTGTGACGGGGCAGGGGCACACACTGCTGGTTATTTTCACGTCCCCGCGTTACTGAGCTGGAAATGTTTCCATAAAGTTAAGCTTTTGGGCAGGTTTCCACTTAAAACACCTTTGCAGATACAGCCTCAAGGTTGTTTTGCCAAGCGGTAGCAATGCCCCCATTTATCCAACCTTCCTGCCTCCCTCCACCCCGTCGAATTTGAAGCTGAGTGGCCGTTCTCATTGACGGCGAGATGGGGATCAGAGCTCAGGAGAGGGGTGACGGGGAACAGAGGGCTTTGTCTGAGATTTTTCTAGGAGAGCTGGACTTGGAGAGCCGGCTCCCTGCCAGGGAAGGCAGGTGCTGGTCAGGAAAAGACACAAATTCAGCGCTTTGCCACCCAGAAAGAAGGTGGTCTTTGCATCAAGCTGTGCTGCAGGCTTGAAACTAGACACAAAGTCAGCTATTGTTCCTCCAGCAGTAATATATACCAGGTTTGACCCAAAAGGTCAATTAGAGAATAAATTCATCCTTTCAACTGCACGGCTGCACAGATAATATTTTCATCTTACATTGTGGCCAAACAGGCTGAAAAACCAGATTATTTTTCCTTCCTTGCTTATCCAGGTCTAAGGAAGAGCACTGGCTGCCAGCTCTGCTGCCCTGCGACTTGATTCCCTTCCCGAAAATATCAGCAGGGCAGGGTCTTAAATCACAAAAAAACACTGAAGAATGGGACAACAAAACCCAGCGCTGGTTTGCTTGATTTCTGGTTTTCTTTCTCAGCATTCTGGCCGTGACAGCTGCTAGGAGAGGGAATATTCTCTACAAGACTGGAATTTGGGCTGCTCTCTTCCCTCAGGACTCTAGCAGTGGTAAATGAGCAGGTCCAAGCAGCAGCACATGAGAACGGCCTTAGATGATCAAAGAGAGCTGAACTTCTTACACAAACACTACCAGGGTGCTGGAGCTGTGTGAGAAGAGGCAAATTATCAGAGGTATAAAGGTAGAAGAGGTATTATTAATTCCAATAAACAAATGTCAGGATGTCACCGAAGAAGCCCAAGAGGCAGTCAGACTCTAGTAAACAGGAAGCACAGTGCAGAAAGAAAATAGGATTATATTTAAGAGTCACAAACTCAGCTTCAGCTCCCCGTAAACTGGTGCCCCGTCCATCCTCGACCCAAGCAGCCACGTGCTCCCACGCTCACCTGCCCGCAGCGTCATGAGCCACGCGAACCGGGAACATCGCCGGGGGCACGAGGCAAACTGTAACTGCAGCAAGCAATAAAAACACAGTGTGCTTCAGAGAGACCTGAACATGCCTGCATTTACCCTGTGAGGCCCTAAGAGAGAGGAAGGAGGAAAGAAATCCCCAAGGTTCAAACTGGCTGGCGGGAGCTAAGGTATAAACGTGGCCTCGGGCAAACAACCCTGCTCTGTATGCAACCTGTGTGTTCGTACGTGCCCCAATGTCAGACCTGCACCTTTATATAAGCATTTGTCTCAGGTTCTGGCATGAGCTCTCCAGGTTTAGCCGTTGTTAAAACACACATTAAAAGCGTTTCATTTCCCTGCCAGGACAAAGTTACACGAACTGCAGGATCTCTACTGTGCAGTAGCAGCACCAAGAAAACAACGGTAACTCTACCTGCGTGGCTCATGTCTCGAGAAGGGCTAAAAACCCTCAGCCCACGCAGATCACAAGAAGTTAGGGAGTGAAGAGAGGTCCCCAGGAAGGAATCCACTCGTTTCGAAAGCCGTGCCTGGAAATTCAAAGCAGACGGACTTTGTCGCTGCCTTGCCCGGGAGCAATGTCTACACCAGGCTGTGAACTGCACATTGCCCAATTCTCATCTTCTGCCTTAAAATGCAGGGCCACACACATTTCCCCTCTCCCTCCGTGTGAATGAACTTATTCATGGGAACTGCAGTGACCCCACCATGTTCACCAAAGTGCGTTCACACCATAAAAACACCCCAGATGCTTTGGGGTCGGACTGACCATGCAGACAAGCCTGGATATGGAGGCAAAACAAGCCAGAAGTATTTTCCCACTGGTTACGGGCCAGGATCTAAGGCACACTCAAAGATTTTTTTAGATGCTTGTGAAATGCGTGTCAGAACCAGGATTTGAACTTATAATGGAAAAACCCCAGCATGCCACCGCCACGCAGGTGAAGTTCCTGCAGCTCAAGGCTTGCACTGCTCAGACGTAACCTCCAGTCCAGTCACAGGACCCTGCAGTGGGGTCTGGCGGGTTGAGCTCAGATGCCTCTTGTTGATTTTTTTATTTTTTAAACACCCTAACTGCCCCTCTTTCCTTGCTTTCTGGAAGGGATCAGGTGCACTTCTTCCTTACATTACAGCAAATTGGTGTAGATCTACCACTGCATCCCAGAAATGCTGCTGATGTGCTAGAGGCAGCTCATATGCACACCATGCAGCCAGGATAATCAATGTGAGAGACATAAGGGACAGTCAATTCACAGCACAGCACAAAGCCTGAGGCTGATTCCCAGCTCATCCAGACTCATCTGGAGCTGGAAGCCCCGTCCGTGCACAGCGATACCAGCAGAACCCTATTTCTGAGCAGCAGCTCCCACCAGCAGCATCATTAACCTCTGATTCGGGGGTGACAAATGCAGTCGGGTGCATTACAAGATTCACCACAGCAACGGGCGAGGAAAACCCACCTGCACTCACAGAGCAGCAGAGGCAAAGCATCACAAGAGCTCAACACCCACACGGGCTCCCCAAACACCACACGGTCCCAGCTCCTCGCTTGCAATCAAGTGGCTCTGCCCACTGATAAGATCCCAGGCACCAAGTGTTGGGGGCACAGGAGGGGAGGATGTGTAATTAGCAGTTAAATATTACCCACAAAAAAACTAATTCAGAAAGAAGAAAAATGCCTGCAGGCACCTGTAGGAATCTCAAGGCAGGAATGACTCACGGGGGGAGGGCGAATGAGAGTCAAGGACTCTCAAATTTTAAAAACAATCAACATGTGCGCTCAGACGGAAAGCAAGAAAATTAATCAGAGCTGAACCCTTGGCTAGAGCCAGGGAGTGGTCAGCGGCATCGCACCACGCACCCCTCAAATCGCACTACCCAACAAGTTGTTGCCGCTCTTCAAAGAAGCCCCAGCAAACTGCACGGTGGTGGCAAATTCCACGGATCTGTACAAATAAACCTCAAAAAAGCAGCTTGCCCAAACCAGGACAGGCTTCCCAGACTAGAAAACCACTTCTCCCAGTTGTGATACCATCGTGACCAGTCCCTTCTGTTCACTGAACCCTTCGTTGCCTGTGGGCAAGTCACTTACCCAACAGCACGTAGATCCAGGAACAAATCCAAGGAGGAAGCGATCCCAGCTGTGCCTGCGGGCACCCCTCGCAGAGCCGGGGCGATGGGAACAGCTACTTCTGGATTTACCTTACACTGAGATTCCCATGGGACAAAGCAAACGCCCACGGCTCACACCAGGACCCACAGCAGGCTGGGAAGAGTTTGAACCCTGAGCTGCCGCTCATGTCAGAGAGCGGCTCGACGCATTTATCAGCGCAAACGGTAGCGCGTGAATCAACACGGCTCCTGTTTGCTGGCAGACGGGTGCTCGTTTTCCTTTTCTAAAGACAAATACATTTGCCAAGTCAAGAGTTTTGAGGCTTCCATTACAGCCTAATAAGTAAAATAGGAAACTTTTGTAATTCCAAGTAATTATTTGGGTTTCTATTCTGCTCCAAGCAGAAGCACAAAGCGGCCATGCAGCACGTCCCACCAAAAATCCCCTTCCGTGCGAGCCCACGGCTGAGCGGTCGGATGCTGATGTTAGGTGCGATGAATCTGGGTGTGTGTTTGGTCCAGGGCGTTGCCTCCATCCAAATGGGGGGGGTCGTGATAAAGGCAGAGCCCCTTTCCTCTGCCTGCTTGCCCAGGCACTTGAGGCAACCGCACCATCAGCCCCATAACTGGGCAGGGGATCCCTGCCTGGTGCTGGCCTTTGTCAGGTTATGGCGAGGAAGCGCCGTGACTCCAGGGTCCTGGAATTAGGTTGTGACTTCGTTGCTCCATGGAGGCGGTTGTGAAAACGCTAAGCTATGTATGTCAGTGGGAAACTGAGTGACTCAGACATCCCGGCAGCTTTTGTTCCTGGTTTTCTCCTCTGTAATCTCCATTCACGCCTCGCGTTGTCTCTCCCTGCAAGAGCCCTAACAATCCCTATAGGTTTTGGCAGCCTTTCCTGATTTCTGTGACTCTCAATAAAAGCAGCCTAGTCATGCCCACCAGGTTTTTCTCCTCTCCCACATGCCCAACACTAGGCCAGGTCAAGGCTGGCTTGCCCCCACCAAACCCCCTTCTAACACAGCCACTCCCCAGCGACGCTGAGCCCAGCCTGGCACCAGGACATGAGAACCCAGCACATGCAGGGTCACCCCGGGGAGCAGAGGCTGCTCTGGGCAGACACCAGCACCTCGCAGGGTGCTCAGCATCGATGGATTTACCCCATAAGCACGGCAGCTGCTGGTCTGAGACCACAGCTCATGGGCTTCTCCAGCTCCTTCGTGCACTGAATCCTGGCTGATTCATTGTTTATTGCCATAAGAAGAATTTCATGTAGCTAATAAAAGCCATGCTTTCGGTAGCAGCACACAGATAGGAGCAGGGCTGGACAAGAAACCTACATGAGTTGCTGCCAACCGGGGAGCCCAGTCTACAGCCAGAGGTGGACTCGAGTTTTAGGACTTGTCCTCTGCCTGCAGCTCCCCACAATGTGCTCCCCAGCCACTGGGGATCTTCTGCAATTCGAGCTCTTCATCTACCAGAAAAAGGCAAAGCTCAACGCTGTTGGAAGAACGAGTTTCATATCTTCAAGTTTTTTCTGTATTAAAAAATACAGAGAGAATTCTGTATGCAATACAGAAACGCAGCTCCTTTCACTCTGCAAACAGCAGAACCAAGGCAGTCACAAGATTTTTTTTCAAGTACCTCAAATGCAAACTTGTTGAATCGATGAGGTGCATTCCCCTCTTCAAAGAGCACAGCGTAGACAAACAGGCACTGCGATACTCCACACTTACACCCTTCCTCCACCAGAACCAGTCAAAGCTCTTGGCAAGTCCTGAGCCCAACCTGGCACCCACAGCCTGGGTACCTGTCCCCACAGCACCACAATGATTCTTACAGGGCCATGAAATCACTGCTTACTGCACTGCCTTTGTCTTCTAATCGCGAAATCAAACCCTCCTGCCCCAACACTCCATCCTGCACAACATATCGCATCAGGGGAATCTGGTTATGAAATACCTTGCTTCCTTTAGCAAGGACTTCCTGGGGCATTAAGTACATTAATTACTACCAAAAAACCCAGAAATCTCAGTTCAGTCCTGTCAGCAGCTCCAGTGTGTGCCCAAATACTGAAAGTAGTGAAGTTTTGCTCTGTGCTGGAGACTCTCAGCAAAGTGTAACACAATGCCCCCAGCTTTTCATGTTAAATATCAGTCTGTCAGCTCTTTCTAACACACTGCTCAGCAGATTTGGAAAGAAAAAAAAGAACCAACCACCAAAAAAAAAACCCGTAAAAAAAACCTCAACAAAAACCTTATTTACCGTGCAGGACAAGAGATTCAGCACATCCACGGTGATGAAAGGATGCTGCTAGCGACAGAACAGCCTCTTACACAGCTGGGCAAACTCCTCTCTGGGGAGAAGGCAGCTTGCCAGTCCCAGTCCCCACACCGTAAAGGTTTATAATTAATGAAACAACTGCTAAAGCACCAGTTTAGCACAAAATCACCGTACAACGACATCTCCTCCATATACCTGCCTGGTTTAGAGCCGCTGATAAAGAACTTCGCTGCGTGTAGAGGCGTTCACTGTGGTGTATACAACCGTTTAGCACACCCGGAGTAACCCCACCGATACGACTAACAACCATTTCACTGTCAGCAGAGAGTAACCCCGAGATTTAGAGCACAAAAGCTAAATTTACACCAATTCAAAATACAGCTGTACCTCCAACTCCTCACCCGCCAAAGCTTTTGCCCGCCCCACAGCCAGGGCTACTCACCGGGGGGTGCTGCAGCCGTCAGGGGCTCATCCTCGGTTTCTTCGCACAGGAGACACCGGTTCCCTCCCCGCCGGGGCCGGGG
>NW_010198765.1:146004-155976 GCF_000695765.1 Mesitornis unicolor | reverse complement strand
TCTCCTTAGTTCTCCTTCTGTTGCCAATGTAATTAGAGAAAATAATAGCGTTCCTGGAAAAAAAAACATGTGAAATAAAGAAAGTATACCTACTCGTTCCATCCTTTGAACTACCAGAATCAAAAACTAAATGGAAATAAACTCTTAACAGTAGGCAGGATTTTGAGTGAGTTAGTATTGCAGTCTGATCTAGTAACATTGTCCCTGCTTACTGCAGGAGGGTTGGACTGGATGATCTTTAAAGGTCCCTTCCAACCCAGTACATTCTGTGATTCTATGATTGGCTCAAATAATGTCCTGAGTTGTTGTTTGATAGCTTTTCTCCATTTTGAATTTGAATAGTAATTCTAAAAACATTGAGAGTTCGTGAACCTTCTCTGCATCTTGGAGACAAAGCTCATGCTAAATCATAACTTACGGTCATACATGACAGTGTTCTCTCGGGCAATCTAATTTTTCCTAAGTAATCAGTTTCTGAAAATCTAAGTAGAAAAAGGTAAAAGGCTAAAATCATTTCAACAGAAGAAAAAAAATACGTATAAGTAATGTAGTTCAAATTGGTCAAGAAAATCTAAGCCTGTGTAATTGTCCACATGTGCTAAGGAGAACACTTTTTGTTTTGGTTTCTCAAGCATGAGGCAGCAGAATTTTCCTTCATTTGGCACACTGGACTGAAAACAGAGTCCTCTTTCATTTGAGACACTCCCCTGGAAACAAACATGCCAGGGAAGGGATTGTGCCAGTTATCAGGTGAATGCATTGTGCTGGTTTGTGTTCATTTTCATTTCATGAATTGCTTTAAAACTTAGCAACATAAAAAAGCATTAAAACACCTCTTTAGCATTATTTTTAGTTCCTCCGTACTTCCCTGCTGTGCTGTTACTCAGTTTAAATCAACGGAATGTTGACACATGGCTCAGTCCCTCAAGCAGATCGCCCCTCCTGCTTGGGTGTACTTGAAGCATTCATCTATGGAGAAGCAGCAGATTTGAGTTTAACTCATTTTACATCCTTGAAAAAGATGAGTGTCTTAGAAGTTCAATAAAAATAAAGGGTGAATCGAACAAAGGTTACGCAGCAAGAAATTTAAACCAAAACTCAGCTGGCATCTGTTAACTATGAAAGTTGATAGATAATGCTTGGTCTTCTGGGGGATACTTGCTTTTCTTCCCTAGAGGTATATTCTTCAGCATTGCCAGCAGGTCCTTCCCACCTTTGGAATTTGCTGCAAGACTCTGTTTCCCTCATCAGTGTTTTTCCAAGTGCAGACTTGGCAAACTGATGTGTACTTCTTGGAACTACTCTGGTCATAGGAGCTTAAATTAGGACCAGGTTACAATGGATGCATATAGTGAAGCAGATATAGGAGTTGTGTTTTAATCAAGTTTGCTATGGATAAAGATTCATTTATTTCCTATTTCCTATTGTGCTGTTGCTGCTGTTAGAGGAGCAACCACGTTAGACGTGGGTATGTTTGCTCTATGTAGCTGCTGCCTTTCCTCCTGGTGCTACTGAGCAATTTTTGTGTGTGGAGATGGTGTGCAGGTGTGACATTTTTAAAACTAATAATTTTTTTAAAGGGAAATCACTTTCTGAGTAGTGTTTGAAGAAACAAGGATGCTTGTGATAGGGCACAGAAGAGATGCGTTGTGCTATTTAAGGCTATTGGTACTGACGGTGGGAATATTTTTGTTTGTTTCTAAGAGTCTTATTTACTTTTTAAATTATTATTTTAAAGAAAAGTTACTAAGTCTAGCGCTAATGTAAGCCATTGAATGATACAGTTTTGGTGGTAAGCTTTCAGAGTCAGAATGGCCTTCAAGCAGGTTGAAGAGGTATGTGTCAGCCTATGCTGAGCCAAAGTGGGGGTGAGAATCAGGTTTGGAAGAAGGGTCACAGCTGTGTGGTTTTTGTGCTAAAAAACCTAGAGAAGGGTTGTGGAGCAACAGTGGCTGCTGTTCTGTCCCCATATGAGAATGACATACTTAGACGGGATCACACTTTATTCCTCCATGTTGCTCACAAATGACGACTCTGGTTATTCAGTTGTTGGCCTACAGTCATGTTTGGTCTCTGACACCTACAGATATAAAATCAAACAAACAAACAAAACTCTCAAAACCCAAACACAAGTGCTACATAATTCAATTTATAATTTGGGAAGGCTGAAAAAGGCATCATGAAGGCCTGCCTGCACTGAGGTTATTTACAGGTGTAAGGTTCACACTTCAAATGCAGCCAGCTGGTGCTCTGTAGAATTGTTGCTTTTGGTTTCTGAATATCTTCAGTAACACGCATTGTGGAAAATTCTACACAGTTATTCAGCAGCACTGCAATGAAATAGATACACTGATGTTGTTCTCTTTTCACCCATTAACAAGTGATTGGGCAAGCTGCAAGTGAATAGAAATGTGATTTCTGTCCGCATACTTGGTCCTCTGAACCACATGCCTTCCCATTGCTAATAAAGATAATGCCACCTATTTGAAGACATCGGCGGGCATATTTAAAACCCAAGATGAATTGAGCACATTTACTGCATTAGAAGCAGTTGCTAAATTGTAAGTAGCTAAGTCTTGTTGTATAACTGCATTGCACTCAAGGGAACAATTTGGGTTTTGAATTGTATGTGTTGGTAAGTGAAAACTATGTAGACATTGATTCTTTTTTTCCCCTTGACCTAATCACTGTTTGCCTATGGCAATATCTGATATGTTATGCGTTCACCAGGAATTGTCTCGGGAACACAATGAGGCTTTTTTTTTAGCTGCATTAGTAATCACGGTTACATTAGGAATAGAAGGCCACGGAGTAATATACTTGTACTGTACTACACCAGTTTTTCTGTTTATTGTAAAGATGGAAGTAGACTCTAGGTGAGAGTCTGAATTTGTACAAACAGAGGAGGGGATCACATTTGAATCATTGTGCATTTTCAGCAGTAATCTAATTTAATAATGGAAAGCAAATACCTACTGAGTTGGTTTTTTTTTAATGTGCTGTGAAAAAAATCCTTTGTTTCTCCTTATGTGTTTGTAGTCTGATGATACAACTTTTCTTGGTAATATCAGAGAATATGAAAATTATGCTGAGTAAAATAAAATTTAATGATATATTTTTCATTGTCTTTTCTCCCCCACCCTGGAAATCTGATGTGTCTCACCTTTTAGACAAAAATTAAAAATTCCAATAGAGTACCTTAAGAAATGTGTTTAACTCTTGACATACTATTGATTTCTTCAAATGGTAGTTTTGTTTGTGTGCTAAAATACTTGTTTGTAGTGCAAGGGTTTATGCAAAAACCATGTAAAAGATTGAACTTCTACCTAGATGTCACATAACTAAACACATCTACACTCTGCTTGTTCAGTAAAGTGTTAGCAATTAAAAAATTTCCATGCATTTGCATGCATAAGAGGCCAAATTGTGGCCTACCTAAGTGTAGAGTTGGTATTTCTGAGAACTAACTCTAGCACAAAACACCTTTTCCTCCTTTGACTCCTATGTGCGTTTTTTTCCAGCTGAGCAGATTTTATTTTAGCTTAGAGCATTCATTTTGCATCTTTAATATAAGTGCTTATATTATGCTTTTTTTTTCCACCAAAACATACATGATGGAGTATTGCCTTTTTTCCTCCTGAATAGCAGTGATTAACAAGAAATTGGACTGAGATGCTGCGTGTGAAGTGTGTGCTCTTGCTGCAGTGAGAGCAGTTCTCAACCCATAAGACTCATTCAGTGGAAATGGGTGTGTGAAGAGATGTTCAGCCTTGGAAATATGATGGGACAGTATTGCTTTGAAAAGACAATTATCAAGAAATAGGATGATGCTTTCAATGTTTGTATCCACATGAGGGAGACACTGTGACAGGCTCAGTTGACTTAACTGGTGGCAAAACTTGCCACCAAAACTTGCCCAGTGTTGGAGAAATCACTGGCTGCACCAGCTGTCTGCAATGTTACCAGCTCCTTCTGCTATTAACCAATATGCCTGTACAGATTTTATTTTTTCCTCCTTAGATGTAACTGAGATTGAGATTTCTGAATTGTAAGTAAAGCCATCCAACACATCTTCTGAGCTTTTTCTTTAAAACGAACAAAACCTTAGTGTGGTCATGGCTTTCTCTCTCTAATCTTTGAATTTCTGCCCTAGTATGTAAAATAGTATCTTAGTCTGTGGAAAACACTGATTCCTAGCTCAGTGTTTGTTGTTCAGCCTTCATGGAAATGTTACTGAAAGTGGCCAACAGTCAACTAGCTCGGAATGGAAGTCTCTTAGAGCAGCTGACTTCAGTGCAGTAGATATTTCTGTATTACTTTTGAGAATAATCATTCTTTGTGGCTGATTTAGGGTCATGCACTTCTAGGGGGTTCTGTAGTGATGAGACACTTTTCTCAAAAACCAGCTACTTTTGTTGAGGGCAGCTCCTAGAGAGTGGAGTACCTTTCCTGAAGATGCCCAATGTTACCCATAATTAGCATTAATTAGCAAAATGTTTGGAACATCTATTTTCCTGTGTTGTGTTTGACAGTATTGTGAAGAATCGGTTAGCAGGCAGACTTACTGCCACTTTAGAAATGTATATGGACCAGTTGCAATTAAATAATTTACAGCAACATCCCATATTTAATTACTTTTTGGTATTATGATCCCCTCTTCAACCTTTTGGGGCTTAATTACACTTAGCTGATATGTTCATAAAGCTCAATTTCATAGCTTGGCTAAATCCATGGCCAGTAAATTATTTCCTGGTTTTTATTTGCTATAGTAGTGTTGAAATCCTATATTTTGTTTTGAAGACGAGCCTACATTTATTTATGAAGTGGCTGAATGGGTTGGTAGATGAGGGGAAACAAAGCAATCTCTAAATTATTTCTTTTTTGTTTCAGAGTTGACTTGGGCTCTCTTGCTTTGCTTAAGCATAAAACAGATAAACCAGCTTTTGTCCAGACCTTTTACACAAATAATCACACTGCTCCCATATGAAACTGAAGTTTCAATTGTTTGAATACAACTGAAAACACTAACTTTTTCTCTTGTTTGTTGTTTGAAGTAATTGGAAGAATACTTTGGGGAAGCTCTTTAATGTGCCTTTATTGGGTTTTTAACTGTTCATCGGGAGTGTTCCAAAAATAATACCAAGCACATCTAAATGTGTGGTAGAGTAGGAATAAGCTGTGGTTTATCCCAAATACATGTTCTGGAGGTACTCATTTCTAGACATTATCATGGTCTCAGTCTCTGATTTTTAAAAGATTTATTTCCTTTGCATATTTTCCTTTATTTGATATAATTCTGTTAAGTCTGCATCTCAAGAATTTAATGTTTCTTTGTGCTTAGAATAGGTATTTAGTCACTGTCTCTTCCTTCCCCTTAACCAAGAGTTAAAAATAAACCCATGAAACAATGGGGATATGAAACAACTCCTTGGCAGTAACCGAGCTGGAAGGGAGCTGGTGCTTAACCAGGGGGTTCTGCTTTGGGGTGCACACGCCTTAGAAGTAGCTCTTGGAAAATTTAAAGATGAAAAAATGCATATGCGATCTTTTCAGGAGGAGTCTTCCCTGTGAGTAATAAAGGCACCTTCCTTTGACAGGCAAGAGACTATGGAAATTTTAGTCATACATTAGGGATGATATTTCCTTAAAATACAATTTCAAAGCTGAATTTTCCCCCATTTTATCATTTTCCCCTTCCCCTTCTCCAGTCTATTTCTAATATTCACTCCTGGTCCAAACTTGTATACAGTGTTATTATAGCCTCATGTTATAAAACTGAAAATTTTTAAACTGAAAATAATGGTTTGTAATAAAAATTCTGACAGACTAATTACAGTATTGTGTTAATTATTATCTGATTTCAGCTCTGTTCCTCTCAAGCTAATTCAAATCTGAGTTTTGGTCAGTTTTAATCCCTATTTACACTAATTTTGAGAGGGAGAATATACCGGGGAACAATATACATAAAATCAAGAAATAAAAATTGTCAGATAAACAGTTGATTTCTAAAATGTTGCCTTGAACAGGTTAGTATTAGAAAGCAAGTACTTCTGTTTAAACGTGATGCCTTGTGCATCTTCTGGTGAGTGTAGCACCTATATACTATATAGTACAACTAAAAATCTTCTATTTCTGGGTATCTTTATAACATGTACTAAATAGCAGTCATTAATTCAGAAATTTGTGCGTTGTGCATCTAGGTTGGTACACTATTGATGTATTTTATGTTCTGAGTTTTTTTTCTTCTCCCCAGATGCGTGCAAGTCTTATGGCGATTCAAGTATAGATTGGTGTCGGTGCTACACTGTGGCTTCAAGGCTGCAATTTGAAGCTACTTTAGAAAAATACAATTCTTTAGATATGGTGAAGCTGAAGTTGAATGGGAATGCTGTTAGCGGTGAATTACATGTAAATATTAATAAGGGAAGAGTTGGTAGCAAGTCTTGAGTTTGGGAAATTGAGCATGATAATTTGCTGAAAAGATGTCTGTCTTGAAGATATGCAGAAGCCATAATTTTCAGTTTTTATTTGAACTTTTAAGTGGTGCAGAAGGTGCCGGGTTAGTTTTAAAGTGAGAAAGTGTTTGGAAGTTTTGGCAAATATCGTTGTAATGGATGTATGGTCATGAAGGAAGTGAAGGTGAACTGGGCCAAGTGATTGCTTCGTTATTTAGGCGAGACTGGTCGTGTGGTTTGGCTGTTAGACGTCTCTAATTACGTTGCCGTAGTTCCTGCGCTTGGTCAGTTGTCTCCACATCTTCCCAGAGTTCTGGGAATGAGTTCCTGACAGTTTGCTTGGTTTTCCTTTTTCAGGATGCTTCATCTGCAGACATCCGGAAAGCGTACCGAAAGCTTTCACTGATTTTACACCCAGACAAGAATAAAGATGAAAATGCCGAAACACAGTTTAGGCAAGTAAGTGCAATGTGTGGCGGTAAAAGTTTTAGAGAAAATAGAATCAGAATTTTTAATTATGATGTCATTTTTGTAAGAACAATGGTACACCTTTGAAATTACCATGTTGGACATTGAGTTACATTTTTCCTGAAGTAGCTATATTGAAAACAATAAACATTTTCAGAATTAACTCGTTGAATAACTCAAATTCAGTATTTACCTGTACATTAAAAATAATTTGAACGTAATACTTTGACTTATACTCTTAGGAGGAAAATATGTTTTGCACTTGATGCAAGACTGTTTATAAATAGTCTTTTCAAAAGCAGTAGGGAAAATTTCTGAGCAGTTCTCAGTGCAAGTCATATGTATGTCATAGGAAAATAATTTTAGGTTTTGAATTTTTTCCTTTTGAATCTTTACAGAATGAAACCACTGGACTGTTATAATTAGTCTACCTTTAAAAATATACTCCTGATGACTAAATACAGGCTATTTAGTTTCAGTAAGATCTTTAGGATGAAACAAATGATACCTTTTATTTTTAAGGTGTAACTGAGACAAGACTCAGTTTGACAGATGTGAGAAGGGTAAAAAAAAAAAACCAAGATATTTTCTAGGAGTTGCTTGTTTGTATATCAGGTGACATTTTTTATATGAATATATCACTACGTTTTTTGCATGCTATGTTTGCTGCTTAGTGTTGTGGGGAAAAGTGAAAACTACCAAAGGGCATTAGTTGACAAACATAAAATACGTTGCTTCTGTATGAAGTTTATGAACTCAATCCTGAAGTAAACTCTTTTCTGGTTTTGTTTTAGTTGGTGGCCATCTATGAGATTTTAAAGGATGAAGAAAGGAGGCAGAGGTGAGTTACTTTGCACAGGTTCAAGCTGGTAATATCTTGAAGTCCTATTTGACTGAATTGTAACTCTTCAGATTTTTTTTATTTTTTTTTTTTTACAATTTAAGTTGGTAATTCCTATGTAGCTGTTTAATTAAAAATTGTATGTGGCTTAAAGAAGGTGTTATGTGTTTGTGTGATATACTGGTTATTCTCCTTTAAAACTAGTATTTGAAAGAACTTTAAAAGCTAGCTATTATTTGGAGCTATTTTTTTAAACAATTAACAATTATATCATTTTTTGATGAGTTGTGTCAGTTATCATTGCTTGTTTTAATAAAGCTATGTTTGAAAATACAGGCCACTGTTTCAACTGTCAGTTGGACCTCGCTATCAATAGAAAATTCGTTGCATGATAGTTAGGGATTATTTCCAGTGTATGTTGTCAACGTTGTGTTCTGTTGCTTAGTTGATTTTTTTCTTTCAGATTTATTATCTATAATGCTGTAAACTTCGATGTCCATAGCATAAAATTTTTAAAATAATTGATAGTTGTCCTTGCTCCTTCAGGAGCAGGTCTAGCAGTACCTGAAGGGCATAGATTAAGAACGGAAGACCTGGGGCTGAGCTGCCTTCTGGAAGATTGAAAACTTTTTTTAATTTTATTTATTTTTTTTTTTTTTGAAGAAGATGTCCAGTCAAACTAATGGTTGTCTGGAAAACTGGGCCACTGAAAGAGTTCTACTTTTAGGTTGGAGTTTTAGTAAATCATCTTTCGGCTTACCAGTCTTTAAACAGGGCTTCACAAGACATTTCTTGAAAGGTTTTTGGCTTTGTAGATGTCTTGGCAGGTGTCCAGGTTTTATGGTACAGATTATCTACTTTTTGATAATCCTCTCTTGAAGTGTTATGAGAATGTACTTCATAGAAGTACTTTTGGAAATGTGTATTTTTTTTCCTGCCTCTCACAAGAGAATTTCACTGTGAAGTTCTATACAATGAAAGTTTAAAGAAAATTGTTAGTTAAGTGGTTTCAGACCACTTGAAAAGTGAGTTAGCCCCAGATTTTTCCCACCTTTTTGTTTATATTGTTTTCGTAGACTTTGTGATAGTGCCTCTCTGGAACTCAGTTCCAGACTGGATTTCTAGATAGCAGCTTTTTGCATGAAACTATGAGGCAGTAGCTTGTAAAAATTGTTTTTAAGCCTTGTATATATTATGAATGTGACTAACCCAACTTGTTAATACTGTTAATTACTGCAGCACAGTAATTACTAATGAGAAGTTAAAGCAGCATTCTAGCTTAGATTGATTTCGTTGTCAATAACTTTTTTTGTATGTAGGCAATGTATTTTTCATGTGCAACGAGGATATGTGGCTGATACTGCCTCTAAAGTTGATTAAATTGAAATCTAGTCAGTTAAATAGTGTTTACCTTCAGGGAATTTTCTGGAAATAATATGCAGAGTTTAGAAATAACATGTAGAGTAACAGAGCTATATGGTCTCATTTCTTGGAGAAAACCTTTATTGGTAAGATGTATTACACAGTCTAATGATAAATCCTCATCTGAGCTTGTAAATTTGGGGTGCTCTGTCCTGTGTCCTGTCGGGCATTGTTGTCATGTGTCTTCAAAACAAGTCTATGTGTCCTAGGTGCTGCTCCCCCTGTAATATTGTTTCTGTTGTAAGGTTTCTTGCAGCTGCATAGCTAAGGAAATGGAAGAGTGGTTGCTTTTTGGGATCCTCTTACCTTAAATGTTAGTATTTGGCTGTGCACGTGTGAGGTGATGGACCCAGTGGAAGAGTCTTAAAGTTTGCTGTCATGCCCATGCACTGAGGAAAAACTATGCCGCACCCTTTGTCTTTCAGGGCTTAGCAACTCAGTTTTATCCTAATTCCAGGGACACTTCTTTGCATCTGCTGTAACAAGACTTTATGCTAGACTTTTTTGTAGTTTTTATTTCCAAAGTACCTCAAAGCCCTGATGGGATAAAATGGAAATGAGTTCCGTTTCTTACAAATTAGTTGGTGAGGAATTCTGGCAGTTTAGCTGGGAATCCCTTCCCAACTCGATTCCAAAATGACTGGGGACACAGGATTACATCCGCTTGAGAAGACAGAGCTGCAGGCTTCTGCTTCTGCACAATGAAGTCAGCTGTACCTGCCTCTCAGTGCTCATCTCACAAGTGATGTGATCCAGCACTGGTTCCACTGTGTGTACAGAGAGTGG
>NW_010198765.1:140160-145973 GCF_000695765.1 Mesitornis unicolor | reverse complement strand
CAGGAATAAAGCCCTGCACTGTGTAAGTGGGTGATCAACTCAGACAAGAAAACTGGATCTAATTATGCCCTTCCTCTATGTCACGGGGAATGTCCCAAGTGTTAGTTGTTTGTGTGCATGGACAGAAACAGCATTCGAAAAAGGCAGATCTGTTGGCCAGCTATATGGAATTATTTTTCTAAAACCTTTGTATTTTCATATTTATCAGTAAGTTTTTACTTTATCTGTTGGCAGAAGCCTTTCTTAACATATTGTAGTTTCTCTACTTCTAATGCAGTGCTTTACAATTAAAATGTGGTTTGCTTTTTTGAGAAAGTTATATAGTTGCTTGTGAAGTATACTAATATTATTAGTAGTACTACAGAATATAGTAATATTACTGTTAGTACTTTTCTCTTACACACTGATAGATAATCAAAACATTCTAATATTCTGACATGAAACTTACATGCATCATTATTTAATGTAGCAATGTCTAACATTAAAATAAACACACATGCAGCAGAACGTAATATTTGGTATATACACTGCAGAGTGTGTGAAATTCTACAGAAAAGTTTATATTTAGGGTATGTAGATATAGGTGTGTTTCTTGAAATACACTTTAGGGCATTTACTGGTAAATCAACTTGATGACGATAAATTTTATTAGCTTTTGATTATTTTTAATTTATGAGGAAGTAGTTTTACGCACTTCTATTAATTGTAATTAGGCAGAAATCTTAGATTTTAATTTCATTGTTTATTACCATTTTAAGGAGCCTTTTTTACCTACCAGGCCTATCCTTCGTAACAATGTGAGCTTGATTACAGGAAGCATTTGCAAAAGAATCAAGATATACTTGTTTAGATTAAGAAAGGTGTTTATCTTGGCTCTCATTATAATTAAATGTCTGTATTCATAAGTGTAAATTGTTCTGGCTGATGTTGCCCTGGATGTCTTTGACAGATTGAGAAGAAAAGGCTCCCAAAATAAAGAACACCAGTGCATTCTTCTTCTCGTAGTTCAGAATAGATCTCTTAATTCAAGGTTATAGTATATAAACTATATCAGATGTCTAAAATAATTTGAAATATGAAATACAGTAGCTCTCTTAAAGGGAAAAGTAAATTATAATGATATTAAAATAGGTGATACTGTAATTAGCTATTACAGTTAATGGATATTTTTTTCTTGCAGTGTAATTGATTCTATGAAGAGCTTTAAAAACTATTTCATGAAACTTTACAGAGGAATTGGTTGCTTGTTAGTACAGCACTAACAACTCTTGTAGAGAACCCCCAAGTTCTAAAATAAAAATTCAGCTTAAGTTATAGATGGGGATTTTTTGGTCTTTCTGTTTCTGTACTGGTGCTTTAGGTCTTTGTAGCTTGCTGACTGCTCGATTCCAGAGACAACTGACAGGCATACTCATATGTCAAGGATTTGCTGCATTCTGTGTACATATGTCTGAGGAAAAAGTACTGCAGATGTCTTTTTCCTTTTCAGCTTGTTGTTGTTGGTTGGTTTGGTTGGTTTTTTTCCTTGCATGGAGCTACAATTAATATAGGTAGCCAAAGTAATGCTTTGTAATTAAATTTTGAATGTGGTTCTTGATGCACATGGATTATCTAACCATCTTTCATAGTTAATACAGGTTTCTAGAAAGAAATTCTGTAATGAGAAACTTGCTTTTAATTAAATCTCATCCTAAATTTGGAAATTTACAAGATTTATAAACCATGGGAAGCTTCTGAGTTTCTAAGTAGGTTAATTTTCCAGTTGAAAACCTAAAAATCACTGATATCTTTATTTTTCAAATACAGAGCTTAATTACTATTGAAAGCAGTGATTTATCTTTTAACAGTATATATTCTAAAAAGTGGGTTATAATAGAAGCTATCTTCCCTTAAAATGGCCAGTCGTGTGAGCCATAATGCTCATTGATAGTAAAATCAATAGAGCATTGATTCTGAGCCTTAATCCTTGGAGACTGTTGTTCAGAACAGTGGACACAGCCTAGTAAATACAGAGGGCTGTTTAAAGTGGTTAATGCAAGAAACTCTGCTGTCTTAATTTATTTTTTCTTAACAGATAATTTATAATAAAACGTGGTTGCCAGACGTTAGTTTGCAATCTTGTTTTACGTATTACTGTATTGTTACCATTGTTGTATATGGACCTTATTTAATCAGTGGCCGCATTTTCAGTACATCAGTTAACAAGTCTTAGTGTATAGGAAAGGCAGATGATTAGTAAATTTATAGTAGTATTTTAAAAATCCTTTTGATTCTACACACATTTTTCTGAAGCTTTCAAAGGAAAAGCATCTTTGGTGAAATGTTGTTATCAACCTACTTTGTTTCCAAAATATGTTCTTGTATTCTAAAAGTAAAATGTTTAGCAAATGCATTATTATTTTTTTTAAGTGCTGAAACTTCTACTTAATTCTTAAACAAAAAGTTAAGTAGAGTTTTAGTTCTGAAAGGACATGCTAAGCAGTTTTTCTAAATGGAGTCTGTGTTAAGACAGTAGCTCGTTCTGAGTTACTGGGAAAAGAAAAAAGTTATTACTTCAAATTTTACAGTAATGGATATTAATCTTAGTGTTCTTATAATTGCCACAGGAGATAGAATTTTGTAATATGATTTTTACTTCTGGTAGCATTCAGAACACTGCAGAATCCTGAGGTGTTAAATCCTTTGCATAGAAATAACAGTGCCAACTTGAACAAACGTTTTCTCAGAAGTCAGCTTTTCTAGATGCCCTGAATTAAAGTATATTAAGAAATGGAAAGCCATTGCCTCTTTTTCTGCTTAAAATAAATGAATTTGCTTGTGGAAATTTTTTTTTAGTACATCTCCAAGGTATCAATTTAATAACTATCAAAGTAGCTAGTGCAGTTGTTGCATTTAAATTGATTTACATGTCAAGACTGGCAGTTTAGCAGCTGCGCTATTATTCCTGGATCGGTCAATTTACTTGAGAAAAACCTACTACTGAGTTCTACTGACCTGCATGACAATATAGGCCCTATTTCTATTCCTGTAATTAGGCCTGCGCCTAACTCAGAATATTTTTAATTAAAATATTTTGGTCAATGTGTTGCACCAAATTAGGCCTTTCAGTGCAGATTTAATTCTGGAAACGGTGTGAGTAGAATATGTAATGAGTTGTGTTCAATTTAAGATTAACAGGTTGTGCATCTTGAACATACAGGTTTTTGAGTTTATTGTAGAGATTTTTGTTTGAAACTTTGAAAAGTTAACAAATAGAAAAAATGTTTTGCATGTCTGTGCTTTGTTTATTTTTAAATTGATGATAAACAGAGCTAGCGATTCTGTGATTCTGTGATAATATACTGTAAATAAAAGACCCCAGACATACTAAGGTATTTCAAGATGTTTATGTGAAGAAAAACTGACAAATTGTCATAAAATGGTTTCTGTACAGTCAATAATGTTAGTAAAATTAAACAGTTTTAAAATAGATTGATTTTGGAGACAGCTTTTCAAATAGAAAATCAAAATTGCCTAGCTGTAGTGAACTTTATTTTGTAACATGGAAATCAAGCCTTTAACTGAAATTCATATCTGACACAGAAAGAATGCTGAGTCTGGCAGCATTTTTACCTAATGGATATCGTGCTACTAAAGGACAAAACAAAAGCAAAGATGTCTCTCCCTTCCCCCCAACACTTGTGCTTTTAATTTGTTTTTTAAAAAAAGGTTTATAATGTTTGAGACTTGTTCTTTGCTACCTATTTGGTAGTTTATGGTTTGTTATTTAGTTCTGTCATGGAGACTGATTACTAGGCAGGTAGAATACATCTACTTTTCTAGAAGTCTGTTATTTCAGAATTGAATGAACTGGAATGGGAGAGTGTTGCAGGAGCAATCAAATTACTTTTTTTTGTTTTTTCCTTAATTTGCAAAAGACTAGATTAATTTCCTCAGCGTTTGGTTCTGGATCTGGATTTTATGTGTTTCCAGATGTAAGCCTAGCAGTTGACAAAACAAGGCATTGCTCTATTAAAAAAAAAACCAACAACTAAATGATCTTTTGTGTGTGTATTATTCACGCAGTCTGTGGCTTATCATTTGTTTTGTTTTATAATTGGATGCTTTGGCTGATTTCATTTTTAGCTCTCCATGAAAGCCTGTTCTATTTGCTACTGTAGGTATGATGATATTCTGATCAATGGACTACCAGATTGGCGACAGCCTGTGTTCTACTACAGGCGGGTGAGAAAAATGAGCAATGCTGAGCTGGCATTGCTCTTGTTCATTATACTCACAGTGGGTCATTATGCTGTGGTTTGGTCAATCTACCTGGAAAAACAGCTGGTAAGTATTGGTAATAAATCAAACTTGCTTCAATTACCAATATTGAATTTTCTGCAGAAGTTTGCATGTCATAGAGATCTCTACTGTTTCCCCTGTTTTGAATTTGGATTTTTCATATTTTAAAGGGAGTGTATTTAAAATTGTGATAAGTATGGAATGAGATGTTCAACATCTCAGAAACAGTAATCTAATATCTACTTAGTTTTCCTAGAATTGGTAATAAATAGCAAGAGGTGGTTCTTTGGTTTTTAACTGGAATGAAGAAGAATAAAAAACACTATTGTATCATCTCTTAACACAGAATCATAATCTACTGTAGTCATGTCTGTGGGTTTCCTAAATGTTGTATAAAATTATCAGTTTTTATTCGTTTAAAGGTCATGCTTGCTTTGCCTTTGTTCTTAGTTAAATACTTTTTTGTTTTGGGTTTTTGTTAACAGGATAGGCATTGGTAAGTAGTATAAAACACATTATTTTTATATTATTTTATTTTTTGTCACATAAAAATCTGTTGCACTTAGTAGACTAGAAAAAACCCTAAGCATAAGTTGAAAAATATTCATACATTAGCATCTATTTACTTTTTTTTTATTTTCCACTGCATTATTGAAGTTGATGAATGAGAAAGGAGGCAAGTTGAATGCTTTCTCCTCTTAGAAAACTTTGATTGCTATGGAGATACACATGAGTGACAGAACTGGACTTCATGTGTGTTTAAAGACTGGATGCCATGGCAACAGTTATTGTTAAGATAGATCATTTTACTTAATCATGTAGGACCCCTGGATAAATTTGCATAAATGCTACTCTACTGTTTACCCTTCACAGAAGAGTCCCAGTAACATTTGTGGTTTACATGTTAATGATAACCTGTAACCAGAGTTCTTTCTCCATAAAGGATGAACTGCTTAGCAGAAAAAAGAAGGAGAAGAAGAAAAAAACAGGCGGCAGGAGTACAGATGAAGCCAAACTTGCTGCTCTAGACAAAAGCGAAAGGTGGGACGGAGCTCTCTTGTTTTCCGCATTTGAAAACATTTTATCAGCTGCTGGTCTAGTTCTATCATTTTCTCCTTACATCTTTGAAATATTTCATGAGAAAAGTAACTGTATTTGTTGTAACAGCCACTGCTGATTTAAAGTGTGCTAGTGTAGATGTGTTTTCAGATTTTGTCTTGTAAATAATTGTGTGGTGTTTATATTTGAAAGATCAAGGATGAAGTAATGGTATCTGGCTTATAGAAGGATATTATTTCTACAAGTTGATTTAAAAAGATTTTACAGCTTCTTCCATCTTTGGAGATTTTTGCCTTTGATTACAATTAACAAATTTCAATGTAGTTAAGCTTTAGTTTATTACTGCACCAAGCAAGGAGTTTTTATGGGGTTTTAATGCTTGTCTGATTTAATGCTTTTTATCAGATTAACTTAAAAACAAGTGTGTTTGTAAAGGCTTCTTAACATCATTGTTTGTTAAGAAACACATAGGG
>NW_010198765.1:127487-140144 GCF_000695765.1 Mesitornis unicolor | reverse complement strand
CGAAAGATACCACCATTTCTTCTATTGATTCATAGAAAGAAATAAAGGGTTTAAATAGTTCATACAGCGTGAACTGGATCAATGCAGGGTGGAGATCAGAGCCCATTGTGCTGATGACATCAGTGAGTAATGCTCCAATGAACTGCAAATTACATTAATTTTTATGTATTGTTTTGTTTATGCTATAGTCTTCATATCTGGTTGTCAGCAGTTGGGAACACTTGGTTGGGGCTTGAGATTGTTGGTGTTTTGTTTTGTGTTTTTTTTTTTTTAAACTGTAGTGATTATGGAGCTTACAAGTTTATTTTCTTTAAGAAAAGCTCTTTTTAAGATATCAAAATACAGTGATAATTAGAAGTTTGCTGTTACATATTTTGAATTAAATATTAAAAATGTACCTTTAATATTATGTAGTTACACATGTTCGTAGGAGCTAATGAGAGCTGATCATCTTAAAGATAATGGGATAGTTCTTACTTTAAGATTGTGTGGCAGTAATGAAAAACATATAATTTTTTCTACTACAGAGTACTGGACAAACCGCAGTGGCATGACTTACTTCCATGCAAGCTAGGAATATGGTTCTGTCTCACTGTGAAAGCCTTACCTCAGCTATTCCAGGTAATAGTAATAATTTTTAATTATATTACTATATTTTTCTTGATGGTGTTGTTATACGTAATCAGATATGTAGCACTTGTTCTTATGAATTTTCTGGCTCAAGCACATGCCATATATATATATATGGGGGGTATATGTGTGTATATATGTATATATATATAGATGTGTGTGTATATGTATATATATATGTGTATATATAAAAATCACTCTCTGTGGGCAAATTTAATACCGTAATTTCATCAAAATATGAATACATTTTAAATAGATGTTAATATTAACATGCTATGGAATTCAGCAGCAGTTCCTACTAGGCAAAACTACAAGAATAAATTATGGGAGAGAGATGATATACATACATCTAATTAGGAATAGGAATGTCTTTTAAGAGATCTGTTAATAAAAGTATTTTTATCTCAAATAAACAAGTGCAGTGTTTTCATAGCAAATATTAATATGTCATTTAAATTTTGGGGAACAGTGAAATTACTCTTTCTGAGTGAGCTTTTTTTAAAATAGCTGGCTAATGGTATAAATTGATATCTGAAATTACTAAGGTAAAATAACAAAGGTATGGTTGTAATTTCTAAGTATAAATGTGGCAGACTTACCCACAGTTGTGTTTTTTTAATCTAATACTATAAACTGTAAAACTTAGCTGATATTCATCCAGTGTAAGTATTGTCAGATTAGTTATTGGGATAACTCCTTAAATATCACATGCTCTTTCTTTTCATTTCTCTTGAATACACTTGTTTGTTTTTAATACACTTGTCACTGCTAATGAATATGGATTGGGGAATGTGAGGTGGATTTTACTTTGGTTTACAGAAACATTGAGTATTAATTCTGAAATAGTATAAATGCCATCAGTGTTCAACTTCTGTCTGTGTTGAAGCTGGAAAATGCATATAATTCATAATTCCTAATCTGTTAGCAAAAGGCTTATTAAAGTTTTATAAACGCATTGAAGTCTGGTGTTTTAGCATTTGTTTCTGTAGTCTGTAACTTTTTCTATGAAGAGATGCAAAAGTTAATATCTCTGCTTCTGTTAGAAGTTTCATCAGAACTGTGTGGCTATTTTAGAAAGAAACTTTGCTTTTTACAAGTTTTTAAAGTAAAAATGATGATGCTTAATTCAGTGAACTGTTGTGCTCAAATTAAACTTTAATATTCATCCCTCATTGAGGTAGGTCAGATGGAAAAGAATTAGGTTCAGCATTGCTGTTGCTGCATTTTTGAGTCTTTCTTCAGAATGATAGTACTTTCCCTTTTGCCTTACTTGCAAAATATTGAAAACATAATATAATATTATAAGATTCATGAAGAATTTTAAATTAGGACTTCTTATAATCTTGCTAAGCTGTCATTTTCTCATTTTGATGATTTTAAGATAGTCTGTTAAACGTTTCAGGTTTGCTGTTCAAAAAGCAGCTCCTATGTCTGCCAGAATAGGCAGAAAAGATGAATACAGCAAAAGTGATGTTTCACGCTTTGTAGATGCCTAGCCAATACCTCTTGCTGTGGATTTTAAGTCTGTTAAATCAATGGTAGTGGAAAAACAGCTAACCAATATCTCATGGAAAATTGAAGACCAGCAAGCAGGGATTGGTGGCAGGGGAAGCAGGATGTAGAGGAATTCAGAGCTGGATGGCTTTGGAGCAAGGAGGAAGCAAAGAGATGATGTTCTGGAGTAAGTTGCACCATATGTAAATTACACTACTGCCTAACTCCAGGGTTTGTTTTGTTGCTATGTAAGATGACCTGCAGATCATGTAACTTAAAATGCAATAAAATAGAGGTAGTCTTCAATATTAATCATATTCAGGACTTCAGCAAACTGAAATTAATTGCTGTAGCTTATTAGTTAACAATACTTAAAGAAGTATTACCTCATCTGAATAGCATAAGAACAGCAGCGACCTAAGTTGGAGATGTTTTCCAAAATGATAGTGTGAAAGGTACCATGTATGTTTTGGCTCGCTGGACAGAGAGACCTCTGGGCTCTTTTTGAATTGTATTTAAGGTTTCACCAAGTTCTACCTTAGTTGCAGTCGCCAAAATAGAGCAAAAAAGTAGCTGTACTTCTATGATTATACTCTGGTATAGAGATCCTGTTTTGAATATAAGTGCTTTTCTCTTTAATAACACAATAGCATAGGCTTGAGATTTCAGAGTATTTCAGACTTTTAATATAAGTAGAATCACTAAGGCAGCTTATCTGGAAGATAAGACTCCTGCATATACTGAGTAGCATTATATGTGCTAGTTATACATGCAAATGATTTTACAAGGTGTTACAGTGATTTACATGGATGGCTACTACAGATTCTAGCTGTTTATTGAGTTAATCTAAATGATTTCTTCAGTCATTTAAGAGCCAACAAGTTATTTTCAAAGTTGGCTGTCATTTATCTGCAACTACTGTGATTGCAGATGAACTTCTAAAAATGCATCCATATTTAAATGAAACCCGTTTGGGACAGAGAAGGGTAAGAGTTATCAGTACTTTTAATGAAATGTTGCTTCTGCCACTGAGTTTTTCAGAGCTCTGTCACTGAAATAGCTGAACTGCTTCTTCAGATTAAGGAAACGAAATCACCTGTCTGCTTATACAGGAAACATTATTATAAACAAAATCCACAAAACCAAACTACCACCACCAACAATAACAAAATTCCCTAACCAAAAAAAAAACCCACAAGAGGTCAATTTAAACTTTTTACCACTTCCTTTTACCTAGCATCCATCTCTCCTCACCGTTAGTTAATGTGAATATTCTACTTACAACAACTCTGTCTGAGGATTTAGGTTGCTGAGCTTCTGCCCATGCCTGGCTCTCATTTATCCAATTGAGTGTCTTTCTCCTACGTCCCCTCCTCCTTCAAAATGTCAGATTTCAGAAGGAGACACTTAAAATAATTAAGGTGGGCCTTTACTGAAGAAAAATGCTTTGTTTGCATGCCCCTGTGATGGCCTGTGCCATTTTATCGTAGTCTGCATTTTGTGTCGAGAAACTGGAAGAAAAATGAGTGAGAGGAGGATGAGAGAAACTAAAAAATGATTTTTTTTGTAAAACTGTTGACAATTGTATTTTGAGAGAGACTACATAGGTTTTTATATCCACACATTTATTTTAGTTAATTTTGGGGCAGCATCTTTAAGCTTGTTTGAAGAAGCAAAGGAAAAAGAATACATAAAATGTATCATAAATCAAGTATCTGTGGAGTATAAGTGGAGTATAAATTACATTGACTATTACCAAGTTTAATTCTTATAATGTAGGGTCAAGAAAAAGATAGAAAAAGAATGCAAATTGTTTCTAAGGTCATTTATAGTTTACTCATTCATGAGAATGACCTGGAAGAAGGCTATATATTTAGAAAACTAAATAGAAGCAGCAGCAAAAAAGAAACAAAGCTGAATTACAGTGTTTATTGGAACTGAAAATTGTTCTTACGAAGAAATAAACCAGCTAAATATAGTGTCCAAGAATTTCAGTTTGTGGTGAACGTAATGCAGAATAGATGTTGTGTTAATTATACTTTTCTTTTGAGGCAAAACTGTCATATGTAAACTGCAGTTTATTCCCAGAGCAGCTGGCTAGAGTTTTTTCTTTGGATGTGCAAGCAGATTACTTAAATTGTATGTCTTAAAAATGTTAATTATTATTCTTCACAAAATATTTCTTTCAGAAAACTGAAGATAAGAATGTTTGTTAGTGTTCCTGTCAGCTTCTTTTCTTCCACCTTGATGTGGTGAAGCTTAGCAATGAATGTCTTTATTTTTACACCAACTTCCTTAATGCCAGTCAGCACTAGGAAGTATTTTTATTAGTTAAATTATGAGGTTGCTGTTGTCCTGAGTGTAATGAAGCAGAAAGCATTTTTGTTTGTTTCAGACTGAAATGGATTCTTGTTAAGAAAATAAAGCTTCCTGTTTTCTTCTGTCTGTAACAGTGTAGGTGTAGCACACAGACCCCAGCAGTGACCGCTGGAAGAACTTCTGGTGAGTCATGGTAATGAGAAGGCAGTTCAGGCTCAGTACATGGCTGCACTGGGTATAACCTACCGAGATTGTCAGCAGAGCTTTCAATTACAATTGCAACTTTTGTTTATAAAGACCTTTGTGTAGCATGAAGTGATTTCAAACCAAAAAGCCAGTAATTTATTTTTGTGTAGACTACCAGATGGTAATTACTGTAGCTGATTTAGTAGCCTGGAATAGATTCAAACTAGTGACCCAGAGGTGTTTTATTTCTTGGCATTTTTTCCTCAGGTTTTCTTTTAATCCATGATTACATTTCAACACCTGTTTAGAGATGGTTCAGCTTTGGCCTTAAACGAGTTGGCTATGTGTCATTATACTCAAGAGGCTTTGGCAGCAGGGCACCTCCTTTGGCAAAGTTAGCTTTTAGGCAAGATTTAATTAGGTCTGCCAACATTTGTGTGGGTAGTTTTTGTCTTCACGTATGATTTCATATAAAATCATCCTGTGAGATTAAAATGAAATTTATTTCATTTAATAACATATGCCTTAAAAAGAGATTTTTTGGAAGGGATTTCTTCAAATCGGTAATGTTAAATATATCCTTAATTCTCAGCGTTACAGGGTCTTGATGTGTTCCAACATACTGCACCGCACCAATGTTGATATAAGTTGTGGGGAGTGAGCAATTGCAGGATGTGTGGCACGAGTGATTGCCCATTTGCTCTGTTTCTTGCTATTTCGCAGCTGCTGGGAGAACCAAAGTAGGAATGAAGCTCTCGACCCCGGGGTCAATTAGAAGCGTAGAAACAGGTCAGAGGAGAGTGAATGGTAAAACAAGTATTTGGGGTGTATGCAAGTAAGCAAAAATAATTTGCATCTAACAGGATACTGTCTGAGGCTCTGGAGACAAAATGTGCTTTTCTGCATAGAAAAAGTTTTAGGTAAGCGTAAAACATTAAAGAAATTTGCCTTTAATTGCCTGTTGTTCTGTGTCAGTCAATTTTGTTCTGCTCCTTCAAATCACTTACTGCATGTCTGCACATCCCAGCACCCATGTTAGAGGAGCGTAGCTCCCAGAGTAGCTCATGTGTAGGAGGCGATACTGGCTCCCAGTTAATGGGATTCCTTGGTTGTGGTATGAGGCTTCCCAGGGTGCGAATGGGTCCCAGGGAGGCCTTGCAGCATTGGCCTCAGTTTCCCCTTCTGGCTGCCTTTGTTTCACCAGTGTGGATGTGCAATACCCAGCAGATGTGGCATCAGCACAGCCTGCTGCTGCTTGTCCAGTGCATCTGAGGCCTGGGAACTGCACTTCAACTCCTTATAAAGGAGGAAGTAATGCGATTCCTATTTATTTACTAGTTTTTCTTCAATTAAATACATTAAAATGCCAAAGAGAAATATAAATCATAATGTTTAAATTTTTTTTACATTTTTTTCTTACCATAACACATTTATATTAATAGTTTATAAACTCATCAAAAGAGTGTTTTTGCTGTGGTATAATGGCTGGCATTTTTATTGCATAGAAATAGCAAATTGAAGGTTGGATGTAGCAGTAATTTTAATTTGACTCCTTTTTTCTCTCTTTTAAAGAGAAATATAAATCATAATGTTTAAATTTTTTTTACATTTTTTTCTTACCATAACACATTTATATTAATAGTTTATAAACTCATCAAAAGAGTGTTTTTGCTGTGGTATAATGGCTGGCATTTTTATTGCATAGAAATAGCAAATTGAAGGTTGGATGTAGCAGTAATTTTAATTTGACTCCTTTTTTCTCTCTTTTTTTTTTTTTTTGGTACAAATTGTACAGGGACACTACTCAGACAAAAAATTAGTTCAGGAACTTGATATAAATATGTCTCTTTAGGTCTCTGGGTTGATTTAATAAGAATTAATGCAAAGAAAATTATTTCAATTCACTGGTTTTAAGTATGCTTGTGGGAAAGTTTGCAATTAACTTTAAATTCTGAGGGGACATATTTTGTTTGCATCAGTCCCTCACCCAGAGTGAAATGTGAGGCTGATTCTATCACAAAATCAGTAATGAAGTTTCACATATGGCCAATACAGCAAATTGTTTCCTATGTTTGCCTTATTTCTCCTAATCTCTGGTCTTTCTGAGGTAGACCAGAAAGCCAGGAAGATTAATTGGAGGGGAAAAAAACCCCACAGAGCAAACAAACCAACAAAACCTCATCACCCTTCCCAAAAGTTGACGAGAGGCTGGAGTGACTGAGTCTTGCTCAGAACTGAAGTTTTTAGTTGCAGAATTAGCACAGTTTGAATAAATACTTAATCTGTTGATTTAAAAACAACAAACAAACAAAAACAACATCAACAAAAACCCACAAAAAGCCTAACCAAAACCTCAAACCTCCCAACAAAGAAAGAAAAACTCCCTTAAAAGTCCAGTATCAAGAATTTCTGTATTTCTGCATAGATCAAGTGCAGCGTCGTCTTGGCAGTCTCAAATTTATTGACATGAGATGATACTGGTATAAAGAGGAACCGAAATACAATAATTTTTCAGTATTCTTCGTTCTTATTTGTTATTAAAATATTGGAAATATGTTGAGTGTTTGTCGATTTTATTTTTCTTTTGCAACACTTTTTAATTTTTTTTATTAAATATGAAGGTAATCACAGGAACTTCCTGTACATGGCAATTGAAATATAATTTAAAAATACTAATAGCAGAATTTTAGCATTTTTAATACACTCTTTTTTTCATTCTGTTCCTTTTCGGAAAGTCTGTATTTGAAATTACAGTATAATAGTCCTCTTCATTATTCTTTTTGCTTAACTACAGGCATATTACTGCTCTGATAGTGAAGAAAAGTGGTGTATTTGTGTCAGTATTCTTTTCTGAAAACTTCTCATACTCCTGCAAATGAGTAGGTAACCTGGAGCTTTTAGTTAGAACAGTTCCAAGCTCTGTATTTGTGTGTCTCTTTCCTCTGTCCCTTTCCACCCCCAGAAGGACAAAAATGTTTTCTTATGTTTATTACCTACTGAAGGTGAAGTATACATAAGGTGCAAAATTTTGATGTTGTTCCTATTTTGAGCTGTTTCGGGAAAGATCCTCTAAAAGAAAAAAATCATTACTGAATCGTGAGGAAGGAGCATTAGATTGGAAGAGGCTGTATCTATATTGCTGGTGCTTTTAGGGCCCTGAAATGTTTGTCTTGAGGCAAAATGACTGCTTATCACTTTGGAAAAGTAAAAAATCAGAACCTAAATCTATTTTGAAATACACTTACTGCCAAAACTGAATATTCTTGAAAATGAATATTCCTGTTGAGACTGATACTGTTGAAAACTAATGAGGACTAAATTGAAATGTGCTTATTTATGCTAAGGCAGGAGTTTTCTTCAAAGAACTTCCCATTTTAAAATGTTTTCCAGTGTTTCTTTCATTTTGACTTATAAGGCCTAATACCGATATGGTTTGTATCTGTGACTAAAATCTTTACCCAGGTAAGTATTTTAATTTTTCTTTACAACCTGTGGAGCCATTTCTTATGCTTTTGTGGGAAGGATTTTCAAATCTTCACAATCCATTTTGATTATTTTTTATTTGGGTTTTTGTTTGTTTGTTTGCCTTACTTTATATGTATTTTATTACAGTTTTTATGTGTGGTCCAAAATGTGCAGTTTCCCCTTTTTTTGTGATTATGGTATAATCCGTAACAAACTGTGATTAATAAGATAAAAGACTAGTGTTGCCTTTCTTACCTGGATATTACTCCATTTGCAGTGCTAATCCATTTTATATCTATAAAGCAGCAATACTACTAAATTTCATTTACGTGCTTCTTAGTAGTTTTCTTTGTTGTTCAGCTTTTGTGTCTCATTTTCATCTGAGCCACATTTCCAATTGTTCCATGATTGACGTGCTGGAGAGATTGACAGTTACCCCCTAGTGCCTGCTGTCTGGAGATCCCACAGCAATAATGGATTTTACACCAGAATTTAGCATCAGATATTGGCTTTCAGTGTCAAATGGGTTAAATTTAAATGCTGGTTAGCTGTAGTCATTTTGAAATCATGGCCTTAAACAAAAGCATTTTTTGGCTATCAGTATGTCTGAGTCCTGTGTGTGCCATGCAACCCAATGTCTCCGACTTGTAGCAGAAGTTAAACGTTGCTTTATGGATGCTTCTGCTTCTTAAGTATGTAAATAGTTCATATCTGGAGAGCACAAGGAAAGTTTCCATATGTGGTAGAGAATTAATATTTTAGGTAAACTGAAAAGAGAACCAATGCTGATTTAATTTTGTAATTCAATTTTATAACATAGCTACTGAATGTGTTTCCTCAAAGCCTTCATATCTGCTGTTAATGGTAGTCCTGTACCTACACGCTTTTTTAGACCCCATGCTACTAAAACCACCAAAACCTCCTCTTCCCCATACCCCAGAAAACCCTGTAAGCATGTGAGATGCTGTCAGCTGCTATGTCCCAGCAGCAAGAAGTTATGGAAAGTCTTTAACATTTCTTCTTTGTGCCGTGACCTCCTGTATAAACCTGGCAGAGAAATGTAATTTCCTATTTCCCATCCATGAATGTAAAGATAAATAGAGTAAGAAGAGGTATTTTGGAAGGAGGTGAAACCTTACAGATCTTTTGTGGGAATTTGTCAGAGTTGTTCTTCAGGCACGATGACTTGTATTGGGGGGATTGTCTCCAAAACATGACAAAGCTCTGCTCGGAGCTGGGTCATGATCCTGTCCTGTGTTGTCTCACCTCTCTCATGCATCTTTGAAGGAGTTGATGCCACTATAATGCAAAGAACAACTGTTGTGTTGTAGTGTCTTTGCAGGAAGCAGTATTTTCAGATCATTTCTACCATTTGAGGAAGCCATAATGACTACTTAACTCAGTTTTTATTTTCAAAATTTATTAAGATGGCTTACTTAATTTTTAATGAGACCAGGTTTTGTTCAAATTTATGGGATTATAGTTGAAATTAGAAAAATATTTACTGATGTTTTACAATACATTCTACATTAAAATTTAAATCTCCTTTTATATGTAAAAAGTGGGACCATTAATGTAATAACAAGAATAGAATTATTTTAGCTATAAAAAACTAAGGTTAAGTTTATCTAATACTATAATTAATATTGCTTTAATACAATAGATGTTCTGCATGCTTGGAAATGATAAATAATAATTTGTCTATTTCGGCATTTCTATTATAGATTCATGGGTTTTGAATGAGTATAGAAATCTCTTGAACTGGTAAGAGTAAGAAAAATCTCCATACCTCTTACTTCAGCAATCTGGTTGTTCATATTGGAAAGCTTTCAACACAAATCTATAATTACTAATTCATCAGACTTTGGAAATACGTAATTTATCATGAGATTTGTGACAGGACTTATGGTTTTATGTGTAAATTTGCCAAATAGATTTCAGATTAGAATCTAATCTAATCCTTGGAGAAAAAACTAGTATATTTTTTCAGCACTTTAATAGCAGTATAGAAGTTGGTTTGTGGGGGGGAGGGGGGGGAGGAAGAGAGGGAAACAAGTCAGGTTTTGGAGTATGCGGCTAGTGTTACCATAGTGAGTTCACACTGATACGACTGCTCCCTAGCAATTGCCTTGGTTTGTCCCTGCACACACTACTCAAATTTAAAACGTTTCTTTCTTCCTTAAACTTCCAGATTGCTGATGTGAGCAGAGTGGGTACCTGGCCTCTTACAAAGCTGTAGGTAGTGATCAGAAATGGTTTTCTGTTTTGCTTTTCAGGTTATCAATGAGCATCGTAGTCTGTAATATCAACACTATTACATTTGAACCTTTATTACACAAAAATTCTACATTCTAAACAAATACTTTCTATACTGAAAATTGCTGTAACGCAAGGAAACGAATGTATCTTAAATTTTTTGTGAGGTTAATTGAGAACTTAAAACAGAGCCATTGCAATAACTTGTTTGTATAAGGATGCTAATGCCATTGCAACATTTTCTTAAAGGATGCCAGACAATTATATGTAGAATATAAAGAAACAAAAATGAAGGCGAAAGAAGATGCCCTGGCTAAGGCTGAACTTGAAACACTTCAGAGTGAGTTTTTACCACTGTCTTAATAAACAAAGATGTGATATGATATACCTACTACACAGGATGTATATGAACAATGTTATAATCTTCTAAAATATGTGCTTTATATGTTTCTGTACTGTTGTTAAATTTAAGTAAGCTTTTAATTTTATGACTGAATTTGCATTAGGCTGCTGCTTTGTTCCTATAGAAGCATAAAACTCAGGTGATAGTTATATAGTAGCAACAAAAGCATACTTTGCTAGAAATGTTGCTTTACAGGAGAGGGAGAGCTCTAATGTATAGGTCTCAAGCATTCTTGTGTTCTCTTTGTAAATATATATTTTTAAATAATGTTTAATAATTCTTTTGTGCATATTGAGTTGATTTTTGTGATAGAAATTGAACATAATTTGAAATTCCAAAAGCATGGATGCAGACTTCTGAGATGGATTCATGCTATTGTTGAAATAAATGCCTTAAAGTCTTTACACTCTTATAAAACACCACAGAAGGCAATTAGCATTTCCCTTAATAAAGTATTCAGAATAATTGTAGGTGACTTTTCCTATTATTCTTTTGGTTATTTGCTTTTGCCAGTGATTGAACCTACCCTCTTCTGAAGACAATTTTAAAAGTTTTTTTGTCTGTGTTTGTATGTGTGTGCTTGCTTTATTTACTGTACTTAAGTGCATGCTTTTAAGTTCCTTTATTCTGACAAGTGCATTGAGTGCTCTATAATAATTTACTAGCTTTGAGTATGCATAAGCCTTTAGGCACTTAAAATACAGCTGCATTATTTATATTTACAAAATAGCTTAATTTTGTAAAATCAGCAAAGAGATCCAGTTTCAGCGATAATTCCTAACTTATCAGTAGCTGAATCTATTTTGAGAAAATGGATAGTATTCAGCACCTCAGTAAGCATCGTGGACCCAGGCCAAATCTAGCAAAATAGTGCATTTAATGCTTGTTAGGGAGGCCTGCCATTATGTTTGAGATACCTACCACAAAATGGGCCCTTGAAAAGGGTCTTGACTCTGGTTATTAAAAACTTGTTATATTGTCAGGCAGTAACGTATTGTTATTGCTCAGGATAGCGTCCATACATTCATCACTGCAATCTGTGACCTACTGTTTTGAAAGGACTGGTTTTTGAAAACAGAAGTGCAAGTGAAAGTATAAAGTCTTAAAATTATGGTGTGCGTGTTCCTGCGTTTCACTGAAAGACCACGTGTGAACTTCTCAGTATTCGTTCTATGGCAGGTATCATGTGAGAGTCACTTTTCTGTTGTTGTTACCTTCAGTAGCAGTGCCCACATGTGAGAGGTGCAGATTTGGCACACTTCCCCCTCCACACCACCGTGTTCCCTGTCGGGTGTGACATGGCATGTGACCCCCATGTCTGCCACATGACCCAATGTCACTCGCATGAGCAGGGTCCAGTCCTCACCAGTCATACCAGTTGGCATCCTGCCCTCCCTTGGCAGACTTGCTGGCAGGAGCAAGAGGAAGGATTGAGAGTCACCACCTGTAATTAGCAGAGTTTGAATTTCGGCACGGAATTATAATTTGTTCAGCCATAGCAGTGCTGTCACTGGGCAGCAGAATGAGCTGTCAGTTAGCTTTTTAAAAAAAAATAAGGCTCCAAAGAGAAGAACAAATGATGCATTTATGTTACTGTAGGAAAAAAATATATATATAATTTTTTCCTGAAGCTTACATGCAAAGCATCTGTTAAATTTGCTTATTTCATTAGATTGTTCTGCCTTGTCACTTCACAATTAGCACAGAAAGGTTGCAAATCACGAAATATGCATTTTGTTTGCCCTCATTCCTCTTAATTTTAGAGACCATCCGTGGAATGCAAGTTCATAATAACAGTTCCATCTATCTAATTGAGTAAATGTATCTCATGCAGATTAGCAATTGCTGTTTTATGGTGCTTGTTTTTTCATGACCTAATTGCCAGTTTACTCCCGTGTCTATCT
>NW_010198765.1:105256-127456 GCF_000695765.1 Mesitornis unicolor | reverse complement strand
CTGCTGAAATTGTGCAGTATTCTGTAGGCAGAATGGAACTAAAACCAGAGAAGGGTGCTGGAGAAGGAAAATATAATTTGCAAAGTAGGAAAGAGAGGACAGTATTGAGATGTCATTAGGGAGCTATATTTGGTAAGGAGTGTGAAAAAGTAATTTCTTGGTAAGTCAATGTTATGCACAATTTTGATTTATTTTTCTGACACTTTTGCAGAGTTTCTTATCACTTCTCAATCCATTCAAAACTGTCACTACTACCTTGGTAAAATATAACATCTTTACAATTTTACCTTACAAAAATATAGCAACGTACAATACAAATCTTACGTTTCTAGGAGATGTGGTTTTGTGTGGAATTACAGATAACTGGGTGTTTTAAGTACAAGAATAGGAATGGTTTGCCATTACGTTTTGGTTTGCCTTAGATTTTCCAATATCTTTTTCACATTTAGATACCAGAACACAAAATTTGTTTTAAAATTAAGTGCTTAATTAATAAACTTTCTGTTAGCTTCTCTGTTTCCTGTAATGTCACACATGCTATGATCCCTACATCAGGGATTTATTCTGTCACAATAGATAGCCCTGTTCTTCATAGTCATGGGCTGCAAAATAGAGCATGTATTAACGGAGTAGTCATTGAACTGAGAAGACTTAGGCATACGTTGTCAGGACAGATGACTCTGCCAGTTTTTAAACTTAAGTTGCAACGTTTGAGTAGTTATCAAGACAAATAGCAGTTCTACTGGGCCTTTTCTTGCATGGAGTACTTCTGTCAAACACCTCCGTTTTGGGGGAAAATGACCCCAAGAAAATGTATTTTTCTTCCTTTATACTTAGCCTTGGTAGTTCTCTTACTTTCTTATGTTTGTTTTCCCTTACCTTCAATATGAAGACTTAAATTTATTTTTAAAATATGCCTTTTTAAAGAAATAGCACCCGCTAGATATTGTGGGTGAGCTTTTCACTGGCATCCAAGTTACCAAACATACTTGCATTGTAAATCCAGAATTCTTGCCCTGATGTACAAGATATCTGGAGTGACAAGAAACTACTTTGTTTCTAGTTGTTTTTTTGTTGTTTTTTTTTCTCATACCCGTCATTCAAGCTTTAACTGAAATACGAAGTTACTAGCCCTATGGCTGCATTACTAGCCTTGTTTCTGTACTGGGGCTTCATGATGGTATCTGTAGTGGTATTTTTATCTCTGTGTAGGTCTTTATGGTAAGATGTGTCTTACCTAAGTGCTATGAAGAATCCAGAGCCGTAGTAAAACCTTTAAGACATTTGATGAAGTTTGGTTGAGCTTGTCATTTCTCCCTTTTCAGACAGCATTTCTCTGTGCTTAAAAAAAGTTGGTTTATCTGCAGGTTTTCTTTTTATGAAGCATTTCTTTAGCCCGTATTTCTGTGGATTTTCTGTACTGTGTTTAGTTTTCCAAGAGTATAATACTCTGGATTTGTGTATAGTGTTCTAACGTTTGTCGTCTTCTGATTATAAAATCAAGTTTCTTCTGTTACTACTGTTCTGTTTAACATAGTCACAGATTACCTTAGTTCCCATTGCTCTGATAGCTCGTTTCAGATTGCTTGTCCACCGTAACTGCGAGCTCTACATCAAAGGTTCCTTGTGCACAGGCCGTCATAATGGCAGACATGGCATTAGGTCCTTAACTGTGCGTAATTTTAAAAAATGCTTTTAATTTGCTTGGTCCCAGACTACTGGCCAGGCCATGTTCCTACTTGTTCCTGTGCTTTCCTCTTCACAGTAAACCATTTTGACCAAATGTATGTAATCTAGCACTATACCGAAGGTGACTTTACACTTCCTTCCAAATAATTGACAAATATCTTGGATAATTGTGTTTAGTATTAATCCCTGCCAAACTGCAGTGTTCACATGCCCACTCAGTAATGATTTGCTGACAGGCAGGTTCAGAGAAAATTAATTCATATAATCTATGCTTTTTTTGGTAGACGTGGGTGTGAATGTTCTGATCACTTAATTGTTACCTCTGAAGCCTAATTATGGCAAACGAAGTATTACCCGTTTCACAGATTGTTTGGGCAGGCCTGCTGGAAGGATTTTGAATGTGCAAGCTCATGTGCTTTTTCCAGTTGTTTCAAGTAGGCTATACGATGCCTCTCCCTAGAAAACTTGGGTCAGATTTTATGGAAAATATTCCGCTAACGTACAGTGTCATGAGGTTCATTTGAAAGAGATGTGTGTTTCATTACACGTTTGTTACAAGGCAAATTAGTTTGCAAATATTGGAGGTTTATTTCTAACTCTTTCATATTATGAGGATGAGGTATTTTGAGGGAATAGGAAGTTTTGGGAAGGGTGGATACTCAGAGAAAAACATGAAAGACATCTAACTCTACAGCTTGAGAAGTTTTTTGTAGTTGAGGATACATTCATTACTGGTCGTGTTTTTAGTCAGTTTGCTCAAAAATAAACTGGCTTTTAGGTCTCAGCACAGTAGATGTATATATGTCTCCAAATCATGATGCATTCATATAATCCCCTTGGCTTCATTATGAGCATAGAAATTTGTTGTTTGTTTTTTTTTTTAAGATAGGACTGTTTGTCCCATATTAGCATTAATATTTAATATAGTTTGCTCCATTTTTTTTTTCAATAGACTGTCGAAACCTTAGTACAGTTTTTTTCCCCAGACTTTTGTGTCTATTCTATTCTATTCTATTCTATCTGATTGTGTTGTGGTACCTGCAAATGAATTTTCCTCTGTCATGTTTTAAACAAATTCTAGTTCTGTAAATGCTTTGGTTGTTTTTCATAGTTATGTAGGTAACACTGAACAATACTGAAAGAAAAGGACATCTCAATGCAGTATCTTACTGACTTGCCAAAAAGATGCTTGCTGTCTACTTCTGTGTATGATCATATTTCTTGCTTATCAACGCATGAGACACCAGTCAGGCTGTCCCTTTTCTTTCTGAGATTTTCAAGGCATCACTGTCTTTTTATGACTGTATTTTCTGTGATTTCTTGTTCTTTCTTAAAGCTTAGAAGCCTTGCAGAGAGAGGAGCTCTAGCTTGATGTGTCAGACTCTTTGCAGAAGTTCAGCCCTTCTTTTTGTTTTGTTTCTTACAATATGAAGCAGTCATTCTTTTTCGGTGAAAATTTATTTGAATTCTTTACATTTACATCAACTGGCAGATAACATCAATATATACTTTTCTGAAAACTTTAAAAAATATGGACCTCTGATATTTATTATAGAAAAAAGCACCACTGTTTCATTATACAGCACCCGATCCAAAAATGGTAGCTGATTCCTTACCTTCTAAAAATGACAACTGATATTTCTTAAAGCAAATAACCATTAGCCAGATGCTATTAATTCTGTCACTGATAAAATTAATGTAGTAACAAGGTGGAAGGACTAACAAGGAAGGTCAAAGCTTCTGATTATGTGCAAGTAATTCATCAAACTTCAAAACACTGATCATGGCTCCGTAAACTAGCAAAATATATAGCCCATACTGGGATAGTTTTGGAGGCCTTTAGAAACATAAAAGTACTGTACAGGTAAAAGAGTTGGATAAGTGTTATCTGTCAAAGTCTTAAGGATCTCAGGATCCCACTGATGGGTGTGTTTATATGCTGTTCAGACATAGGAGACAAATTATATCTCTTTTTCTCTAGCTCTTAAGTTGCTAAATACGCAGTCAAATTTAGTCTTCTGGTAAAGAACTTGGTAGTTCAAAAGATGGAAATTACTCATAGAAAATTAGTATCCTTGCAGTATGAATTCAGCAAATGATAAAATTTCTTCTGCTACAGGAGGACTAAAACTCTGTGAAAGTCATAACTCATGTAAAATATCAGTCATTTTACATTGAAGTGGTAGATACCAAGCAATTTCCATAGTGCTTTTGATCTTGAGTTATCCATTTATTTTCTGCTGTTGCCTGGTTTTTATTCTATTTAATAAACTAGAAAAGTTACTACATTGTAATTTTGCAATTAAAATACATAATGTTTCCAGACACTAATAGTGGGAGTAAGCTATTCATTTACTGTGTTGAGCTTGAAGTCGGGCTCTGGTTTCAGCAAGACTGTTTCTCTCCACTGCATTGAGTTGTGTGCACCAGTACCTCTGGACATAGGTAAGATCTGCTGGATATAGGTGCCTGCATAGAGCATATTGGTCTGATTTGGTCTCCAGTGGACTAAGTAGTCTGTCACAAAACTGGAAGGAACCTCTTAAGTTTGTTTCTGTATGCTTTTCCTGCATTTCAGTTAGGTTTATATGCATCAATATTAAAACAGTGTTTGAGACTGGAGGAGAAAAATGCATTTTAAAAACCTATTCTGTTACAATGGAGGGCCACATAGTCTAAACCCAGTGCCATTAGAAGATGACACTAAGTATTAAGGCGGCATTTGTGTTTCAGAGTTCTGAATCACAGCTGCATTTGTGGCTACTGTCAGCACCATCAAACACACTCCTGCTTAGGTTGTGGTGGTGGCAGCAGCACCGGCTTCCTGGCTGGCTGTCAAACCTCAGCAGATGTAGGATTCATCTGTCTAGGCATCTACTATTTGGAAAACCTAATCTTTATTCTTTTCGGGGGAAAGCACCAAGTCAAGTTGGAAGTGTCTTTTGGGCTGCCAGCTGAATTGCTGATAATGAAAAGATAACATGGAAAGAGAGAGGTTTTTCTTCCTAGGTCTCTGTTATGGACTTCTGTTGTTTGGGTGAAATAGCTTCAGCGATCAGTTTTGCTTTCTCCATCTTTACCTGAAAGAACAGCGCTTGGCTGCCTTAAGTTGAGGCTTCACAGTGTATGTCGTTACCTCTGAATATAACTTCTGAACTTCCCCTATCTAAAATCCCTTACGATGTTAAACCACTTTTATGTGCTTTCCTATTCTGAAAAGTGGCTTTTGAAAATACTGAGGTGAAACCATTCTCAGTGAGTTATTGGGAGCCCTATGTCAAAGGTGCTGTGACTTCAGTTCTGTTTATTTTTTTAATTCAATATGACAGACATTGTGGTATGTAAGGAATATGCTGAACTCCTTCATCTTTCTGTATATGCATGGGAGACAGTAGAGACAGGTTTTTTAATTCTTGTTGAGTGCTTGTTTGAGCTTGTACAGCCATCTTCTCTAGGTGGGATTTCTCCTTCCTTTGCTAGTCAGCAAACAGCAGGGTGCCTTCTCTATGTTAGGTCTTCTCTCACTTAACTGCCTGGAGAAAGCCTAGACACTGTCTTTGACACCTCATTTTAGTGGGGTGCCGTGCCCTCTGGAAACACTGTTACAGAATTAGTTCTAAAACTACTGAAAGAGCCTATGTGACCTATTTCCAGGCTACACTCTTCATTTTTAAATGTTAGTTAGGTGCGGTCAGGCTTTTATCTATTTGGATATTTTGAGGGTGAAAATTAGCAAACAGTAGCTGATGGGGTGCAAGACACAGGAAAATCCAACTGTCTTAGTGTGACTCCTCTGTTAAATAATTCCAAGTGAACATGCACAGCGTGCTTGATTATTTTGCAGGATTGAAATACGATAGTGGAAATTGTCATTTAACTTTCAAGAGTATTTTTGCCAGTATATATGTTTTCAGTAAATAGCTGGCAAAGCCAGTGTTACTTATCCTTGCAAATCTTAACTCGGACTCCAGAAGCTATTACATATGACAGCTTTGGGGAAAAATGAGGTAATGGTTTATGTATGTGATTTGGTTATAAAAATTACCTTTTGAAATAGAAAAAAAATAATTGAAGAATATGGAATATTGTGTTTAATAACATCTGCACAATGAGAGAAATGCTGCTTAACAGGTCGAGAGAGGTTCTCCTCCCCCTCTACTCTGTCCTAGTGAGGCCGCATTTGGAATATTGTGTTGAGTTCTGGGCTCCTCAGTTCAAGAAGGACAGGGAATTGCTTGAAAGAGGCCAGCGCAGAGCCACAAAGATGATGGAGTGGAGCATCTCCCTTCTGAGGAGTGGCTGAGGGAGCTGGGTCTCTTTAGCTTGGAGCAGAGGAGACTGAGGGGTGACCTCATTAATGTTTATAAATTTGTAGAGGGCGAGTGTCAGGAGAATGGAGCCAGGCTCTTCTCTCTGATGTCAAATGACAGGACAAGGGGCAATGGGTGCAAGCTGGAGCATAGGAGGTTTCATGTGAACATGAGGGAAGACTTCACTGTGAGGGTGACAGAGCACTGGACCAGGCTGCTCAGAGAGGTTGTGGAGTCTCCGTCTCTGGAGACATTCAGAACCTGCCTGGATGCTTTCCTGTGTGACCTGGTCTAGGTGATCCTGCTCTGGCAGGGGGGGTTGGACTGGATGATCTTTCGAGGTCCCTTCCAACCCCCACCATTCTGTGGTTCTGTGATTAACGTCTTTGGACTTTCCTTTAGTGGTTTGGTTTGGGTTTTTTTTGCGGGGGGAGGGGATATGTAATTTAATTATATTTACTATGCATACCTATAGAAGGATTAAAATAATGAAAATACAGGTTTCTACTTACATTTATTGAGAGTAATTTGACAATTACAAGCAAAGTTAGAGATTTTTTTAAAAAGAGGTCTCTGAACAGGCTACATGTAAAAGTTTTGAAAGATCATTAGTAATCCTGTTAACTTGCAACATCTGTATAAGTTTCTTGTTCTTTTTGCACTTCCGAAAGGTGCATGAAAGAGTTTTCTCTCTTTATTATTAACTCAAGTCTGTGGAGTCTTTTCACTGTTCTGTTCCTGCACACATACTGTTAGGAAGAGGAATTCTGCATCAGAGTCTGTAGGGAACAGTCTGTCTGTCCTCTTTAGGATTTTTTTTTTAAAGAACTTTTTAATGAAAAAGAGCTATTTCTCCTCCGTGCTCAGAAAAGTATTAGGACATGGCTGCAAAGGCAGCTAAGCTGATCTAATGGCCCACTGCTGCTGAGGAGTGTGGTTCTCCTTTTGGTTGCCCACCACCTTTAATCGGTTTGGATTGTTCCTTTTCATAGGAGTGTAAAGGGGTAATTTTCTACTAGATTAATGAATTGAATTAGTTTGCTAAGTGGTTGCATGACTGTGCGAAGCACAAAGGGAGGAGAGAAGCACCTAAGCAAACAGTAGAGAGTGGAAAGGTGGAGACAAAGTCGAGCTTTTCTCTTTGGGCTGCAGCCAGCCCTCACAGTTTAGCAGCATCCTTCGGAGCATCCAGTTCTTGTGAATGCAGCGAATTTTTAAAACAAAGAGGAAAAACCAAGAGTCCTATTTGGCATACCTGACGTTTCTGGCTGTTTTCAGAGTGTTTAAGCTTCTTTTTCTTATCCTCTTGTCTCTCCTAAAGTTATGGCAATTTTCAATCTTAAATCTTTCTTTTGAGATCATCTTAAATAGCAGATATGTTTTCAGTTGCTGGAGTTTAGGTTGTTGTCCCTCCTTCCTGTCCCCTAAGTTTGCAGCCCTCATTTAACACCATTTGAAGGACAGAGAGAGCAGAAAACAGTGATCAGTTTGACAAATGAGGTCCAACATTCAAATTTTCCTGAATGTGTAAGTGCTAGTACAGAGCTATTTGTAGAAATCTCAGAACAGAGAAGCTATCTATTGATTCAGAAGCTTTTACTCAGCACAGCTGCCCATAGGCAATACAGAATTGTCTAAAACTCACCTTTCTGCCTTTGCCAATTTCTTTGAAACCAGCTGGATGTTAAAAATCTTTTAACAGCTCCCTGTGCTTTTGCCTGTACTAATCTTAATTGCCAGGTGATGTAGCAGTGACAAGAGCTAAATGTATTTTTTTGAGGGGCTCCTCATTTGGCCCTTTAGGAGAGGAGAGGGGTCAAGTGTGCGTATTGGTATTTATGTTTGCATTATTATGCAAAACTCAAAATTATCTTTTTAAAAAAGAAAGTGAAGCCCCTTGCCCCCTATTTTATTATAGCATTAAGAGTTGAAGAGGAGCTAAGCCTGCTTCTGAATTACATGTCTCTGCAGTATTAGTAGCATTACTTTTTCTTCTCCTTTTTTTACTTTCGTATAGAGGAAAAGAAGCCTAAAGTCAAGAAACCAAAATCAGAATTCCCTGTATACACTGCTCTGGAGTCAAGTGTGTATATACCATCATATGATCATGGAGCTTCAATTGAGGAGATTGAAGAACAGATGGATGATTGGTTGGGAGGCAGGAACAGAACACAAAAAAAGAAGGTAAGTTCAGAAATCTTTCGTGTTGTTATATATTTTAAATGTTGATTCATTTTCTTGTCTCTAAAGAAAATGGAATAATGTGTGTATACCACCTCAGTATTCATATACTGTTGAAGTCTAGAGAATTATTAGTTGTCAGGCAGAGATATAATGGAAAAGATTATAGAGGTGTTCAGTGTAATTTATGTAATGATACTGGAAATGTTGTTATAATAGGATGTCACTGATTAAAATATATGAAAGCTTTCTGTGGTTTCTAATATAAATACTATTCGTGTTCAGTAGAAATTAGTAGAACATAATGCTGTCACGTTATGTGAGGCTTGGTTCTTTCTCTTAATTGTAGTTAATAACATTTTACTTGCAAGAGTAGATTCTTCTGTATTAAAAAAAAAAGACAAAGGAAAAAAAGAAGAAGCCTTTGCTTCTTAATATCCTGGTGTAGTATCTTTTGATTATGGAACTGTTTATGTACTTTGTGCATTTCATATGACTTACAGAAAAGTCCTAACAATTCAACTTAGGCCTATTGTTAAGGTTTTTGCTTAGAGGTAAGGGTTCTTAGTGGCAGTTACTGTAATTATCTTCTGGCAAATTTTAATAAAATGTACTGGCTTGAAAAGATACAGTTTTCATCTTACACCTGGGATACACAGGTGACAGAAGAAATGTTATAAATTGGTCTCCTGACTTGAAAATCTGCCTTGCCTGGAAGACTGAAATGAGAACAACGGTGTGTTTGGAGTGGAGTTAGAGCAACACATTGACTTTAGCATCAAAGTAGTGAAAGAATTTCTTGCTGTCATTTCTTTGATTCCTCTGTGTTGCAGATTTGCTTACTCTGTAGTTGTTTCTAAAAATACTCCCTCCCATTTCTAGCCAAACCTAAAATTTTTACTGCAGTACTTTTAAATTTATATAACCTGTTTAATCATCTACCACCATTAGATTCCTAAGCTTCATGACTTCCCAGTTGCTAACTTTCTCTTGACATTACTTTTATCTTTCTGTATTATTTAGTACATCTGCGTTATGTTTACTTCTATATTTCTGTAACAAATCTGTTCTGAAAATATGCTTAGCTTGTGACTTCTGCGTAAGGGATTAATGCTCTGAATCCTTAAACAGTGGAGTGTATTTTCACGCACTTAGAGAAAGTAAGAACTCGGGTCCTTAATTCTACAGATGAGTTGCCTGGGAGTTAAGAGCATATGTACAGTCATTGCTTTCGTTGCCTTAACTCAAGAAGAGCCCCTGGGTTGGATTCCTGTTTTGTATCTCTGTGAACCAGCTTTGCTTACCAGGCTCTGTAGGCAAATGATTAAAAGATGAAAGATGTATGTTTGTTAATAGTAGCTTGGGTTGGTTGCATGCTTGACTGTCTGGATCCCCAAATTCACCTTTTCTTCTGGTGGAAATTAAGTCTGTCTTTGGATTTCCATGAAAATGAAGGAATTTAACAAGACTAGGCCTATTCCATCTATAATTTTGCACCTTTGTGTGCAACGTTTTTGTAGGTACATCCTTTCAGAAAGTAAAACATGTCAAAGAACTGTTATTAAAAGGTAAGGAACTTGGTTTTCTATGCTTACATCTAGAGGTTCTGTATTGCATCTCATCACTTTTATTCACGAATTTGTTTTTTGAATTATATTCTGTTACAAATAGGGTTAACATTTTAGGGACAAGCAGGCAATTTGCAGATATTCTGTCTGTGGAAAGTGTTTGACCTAAGGAAACTGTGAGGTGTGCTTCCTTTCCTTGACAGCTAACATGTTACCACAATGCAACATCGACATTTAATACAGTAGTGGAGAGAAACTGATTCATAAACTGTACAAAGCAGTGGAGAACATATGTTATGGGTTCTAGCAGCTTATAGGAGCCATTTGTATGTCGATATGAGAATGTCTGTGTCATATGATTTGTAATAAGGTCACTGGGGAAATGGTTGTACCACAAGTAAATTGTTCCTAACTGTCATTTGATGCACTTTCTGTTTTAGAAAGATGTATTTTCCTCAACTACACATCATAGATGTGAACTGGAACAGCATCCCTTTTCTACCACCCTCTTCTGCTTCTTGCATGGACATGCAAGTGGTGTGTAACATCCACCTCTCAGTTCTGCTTGTCTGGGTTGTTTTTTTTTACTTTTCTTTCATGATAGCTCAGGGATGTGGACCGTGTACAGTCAACGAGTCTTGAGAGCAGTTATCCCTGTGAAGAGATCAAAGTACCTTGATAAAATACTATGTTACTATGTCATCTGTCCAGAAAGAAGAAAGTGGAGTTGCTGTCCCTGATGTTCCTGAGTGTAGATGACTACAATTAGTTTCATATTGCTCATGAGCTGCATTGCACCTTTGACATTTGTACTTTAGGAGGTGCCTGTAATCCATGGACTAGTGTTTTGGAAGTGCTGTACCATGCAGAGTGCCCAGTTTCATAGAAATTTAGATTATGTTCAATTGTTGGGTTGAAGTCAGTCTTTTTAAAAATTATTTATTTACATTATCATATTTTCATGCTTAGGCTCCTCTCTTTTCTTGTTTGTCGAGGTTTTTTTGGTTTGGTTTGGTTTGTTGGTTGGGGTTTTTTTGGGGAGACGAGGGGTGGTGGTTTGTTGTTGGTTTTTTGGGGTTTTCTTGTGGTTTGTTTTGAAAGCTGGTCTAATGGCTCACGGTCTGCAGTCCTTTAAGCTGTTTACTACAGTTCCTTCCCATTTGGAAGTCTGAGGTTATGAATTAAATACAGCAAAGCTGTATAAAGAAAAATAAAGATTGTTTTTTTAATTGTTCCATCTGCAACAGGAATCTGGGTATTTTTCTCACAGATATTAATCTAGGAAGTAACATTATGTTAGACTAAATAGCTCCGTAAAGTAGATTTGCCAACATGAAGAAGATAATGGCTTTCAGAAGTATCTGACTCACTGTTGTTTCATTAAGCTTTCATAAGAGCTTTACATTTTATTTGTAGAGCAAGAATGTGGCTTTGGCACTGCAGAAAAATGAAATGACAAATCTTCTCATGAAATAAATATTACTAATTATTGATGACAACTGGAATTCTGTATTTGTAAAGAAAAAAGGATATTTGTGTTTCTGTTAAGGGTTTGATGGGTTTAAAATTGATGCTTTCAGAGACCAGTGTCTTGCGCTTAACAATAACAACAAAAAAAACCCCAACAAATTAAAACAAGAAAAAAAAGCAAGCACTTTGGTTTGGTAGTCTAGAAGGACATAAGTTTTTGCCAGTCTTTTCAATAGGTCTGATACATCATTATCAAGGTTAAATAGATTTAGTTTTAGACCAGAATAGGGAAGCTGTTGAGGAATAACTAAATGCATTGTTTTTCCAGTCCATTACAGGCTGGTTTAGGTAAAATGATAATTATCATTACTTACTACCTTGCATAAATTTGAAGAGAAAGAAATACTGAATTTAATTTGCAGCCAGAATGTTTAAATTCAGATTTGGGAACACGTGAAGGGAGAGATGCCTAACTAGAACATGTTACCTAGAGCATGCCTAACTACAGCATGTAGACCATTTATGAAACCTTTCTTTGACCATCTATTCTGTTCTTAAACTCCCTCTGTTGAAAATAGTGTAAACAGACTCTGACCTCATGGAAATGAAGTAATGAGACTCTTGAGGGTTTTTTTCAATATAGGAAATCATATACTTACCCAGCACTGAATTGTGTATTCGTCTAGCACTGTTTACACTATTAATGAAAACTGCATATAACTACGAAGCTGAGTGGAATCACTAAAAGCTCATTCTCATACTGATAACAAAGCTCTTCAAACCAAGTACTGAAAAAGTTTATTTCTAAATTTATTTTTGTCTTGTTATTGAATGTTCTAGTCCCAGGTTAGATCTTCTTTCTGGTTGTTAAGAGGAGATAAGTAGCTTAATTTACTTAGCTCGAGCTTCAATCACCAAAAATTGACTGGAAAAAGTGTTCTATGTATGCTTGTTGGGAATTAAGGGAAATTTAGAGGGATGTTACCATGGGCTTCGTTCTAGGTTGCAAGGAAGAAAAACAACTTATTCGAGGACATGTTTTGTTACATCTGATCTTGTTCTGTCATTTCTGCAAATATTCATGAAAGATTATATGTATTTACCATTTCTGGAATCATTCTATTGATGAATCATTGCCAAGTAATTTCCCTCCCAGTGAGATTTCTCTCATATATTTGTTGTTGTGGTTTGATTTTACATGATTTGTAACACACGTTGTTTTCATGAGAGTTCATTGTTTATGTGAATAATGTTGTTGTTGCATGAAAATCTTGACCCTCGGGAAATCAATGGGAAGTTATTGTTGTCTGTAGTGGGCCCAGGATTATAATTCCTTTTGGTCTACAGATTGCTCATCTTCTTCCACTGGAATCTCCTCTCCTCCCATATCATTACTTGACCCGTCCATTTCTGAAGATAGAGTTCCAAGTTCTACCACAATGAGGAGTGAATAATTTTGACCTTTTGATATTTGCTTGCTCTGAAAAGGCGAGATAAATATGGGGAAAGACAGTGTCTGAGCCCTTCCAGCTGGACCAGATGTATGAATAGAAAATAATGTTTCTCATTATTTGTCTTTTTCATGTTATCCTGTGGCACTTCTAGGCATTTGGGTGTTTTGATATTGCAGGAGCACCTGGCTTGATTTTACTGCAGCAGGAGTAGTAAAAACTATTTTTGTGCACAGAGCTTGAGAAGCTTAGGTAATGTGGATTTCCTGCATTTGCTACACCTTACTTTTTATCCTTAAATTAGGATTATTAAAAATACCATGAAACTAAAGTATACATAAGCATTGTTTTTATACAACTTATTAGTAGATTTTGGAAATACAGTAGTTACCACTTTTTCCAATTGTTGAACTGTAGGCTGTTGTCATCTTGTACTGAACTCTTTTGTGTTTTTATTTTTCAAAAACACAAACTCAAATCATGTTTTTATTTTTCTCAGCCTGGGCCACCAAAGCACTGTGTATCATAGGGTATTGATAACTGAGTGCGTCATGAAGGTTTGATTTGAAAGCTGGCTGAAGAACAACAATTTTAAAATAACTTCAAATGTACAAAAGAGGCCTCTCTGCTTTATAACATTAAAAAGCAAAATGCTTTACAAATGCTAAATTATTATTTTGTTAGTCTAAAAAGTATAGTTTTGACAATTAAATTTTAGTCATCTTACAATCTTGCACATTTCTTAATTGCCAGCTAGCCTACCACCTGCTCTCTTCTGCCTCGAATCTTCCCACATCTGTGCTGCTTTGAAATCTGAGTATGCTTTTTGTTTAGTAGCAAATAACATGGTGCTTGTTCTAATCAGACGTCATATGATGGATTACCTGAATATAGTTTCCAGGCTTTTAAAAAATGTTAATTCCTCGAGCAAGCAGTTTGTATTTTAGCAGGATTAGGGTCCTGTGTAAATCAAATGTTTTAATAAATTGGTCTTCAAGGGGAAGGGTTATTCTGTTTTAGTGTGCTACCTGAGGTCATCTAGTTTTGAAATAACTTAGTTTTTATATTTTCTAAGCAGTGAAGCAAATATGGTATCTGAAAAGTGTGTCTGTATTCTAAATCTCTTTTATTCCCAGGACATGCACAGGTAAGCAAATAGCAGTTGGAGGTTCCTCGTGATGTCCTGCTCGTGTGCCTCCACTCTGACCCGGAGGGGTTGCTGTAGGTCGAGAAAGTAAATCACCGTGTGTGCCCCTTTTATGTAAGGCTCTATATTGAAACTGCCAGCATCCATACCTGTTAGTGTCAGTTATGAAGCTATTCACTAGGAGCTAGTCTAAGCTTGTAATACATTTTAACCTGAGCTCCAAACTCTCATCAAATGATGATGACTTTGAGTCACTATTGATCTGGGCCATATTGAATTTAGTAACCCTCAGGTGAAAATCTCAGTATTCCATTATCAAACTCTTAGGCGATGTAGTGTCACTGAAAAGATACTTCATTTAAAAAATAAATAAATAAAAAAAATAAACCCCACCCAAAGATCTGCATTAGAGTGGTACTGAAATTAAGTCAGAAGACTCCAGGCTTTCCTGTGGTTTATTATGCTTTGTGTCACTGCAAATGTGGACTCAGCCCAAGTAGGATACTGGGTTTTGCATTTTAAAGTAAGTCAGTGGTTTATGCCCTATGGGTGACTCCTACAGTTATCATATTTACATTAAAGTTATTAATGCTAATAAAAAAGCTACTTTTGTCCTGTACACATGCTTCTTTAAATATATTTTTCAGTCTACCTGTATAATATACTCTGGCTCCTGTCTGAGGTCAGTGAACAGGTACAGAACAATGTATACGTATTTCTTCTGTGCAGCAGAATGATACCAATAAAATATTGACGATAACCATTGGGACAGTGTGGAGAAGGCATCCTTTTGTGACGTACTCTATTTGCGGAGTAGGGACCAGGACTTCATTTACCAAAATGGTAGACAGGCACCTTGGCTATTCTAAGATGCTTGTCTAATTTTTTTGTCTGATACATGCATATTACTGATTCTATTCCTGTTTTTCTTCCTTTTTGCTAGCCACAAAGCCAGTCAGCCTAATTAATAAAAAAAAGCTAGAAAAACTGAATTTTTCAAGTATCATATTTAACTGGCAATGGTTTTGTTTGTTTTATGGCTAATCTTTTTGTTTCTTTATGCAATTGTTGAACTAGAGCAATCTATTTGTAGCGAGTTAGTGTATTTAGCATATTTGTAGCCAATTGGTAATTTTTAAAATTTTGTTTAGAAACAGTAGATTCGTGTACTTTTTGAATCATCTGTCTTAAATGCAGACAATAACTTGCTTTTCAGCCTTCTGTCTTTAAATATTTAAGCCTCTGTGGACTTTACTTTGGACTTTAATAGCTTTAAGGAGAGAATAAATGTGATTTTTAAAAAAAATATTTTTAATTATTGAGTTTTCCTTGGAGAGGATGACCCATATCTTTAAATCAGGAATAAGACCTCTCTGCTTTTGAACTGTGAATATCAAATAATTAGGGTTAGAAATCTAATTTAATCTGCAGTATTAAACATGCAATGTTTTTAATCCTTAGCTTTTCTTAAGGAAGAATAAAGTTATAGGATGATGATATATTCTTTGGCTAGTATCTCAAGTTGGTGTTTTCAGTGCTATGGCAAATATACAAGAAAGAATAAATGGTATTTGTAAATACAACATTAAGAAAATAAATTCTCCTAGCGATGGATTCAGAGAAAATAGTTGTTATGACTGGGACAAATGCCAAAAGTAATAAGCATTGAACCAAGAGTTATGGAATTTTGCCTAAAATAGGTCAGGAATATATAAAGACTGTGAATAACACTAACTGAACCACTGCTATGTAAGAATGTGGAATTTGTGTTTCCTTTCCTGCCTTTCTTTCTTCGATCTATTAGTTTGGATAGCTGAACAAAGCATAGAAAATTTTATTTCTTTCTTTATTATTGTATTTATAGAGAGTAATGGTATGTTTATAGCATATGTAATTCAGTAATGCTTTGCTCTCAAATGTAACATGCTCAGGCTGACTAGAACTAGTTTGGGTGGAGAGGTGGTGTAATCTGTGCAAGCAGGAAAGTCATGCTATGAACCTTTAAGGGGACTATTAAAAAGCATCTAAATGATAAAGAGAAATTATTTGATATCACAGGCAGAGAATAAGTTTTTTTGGAAACAGTGTTTCATAGCGCGACCAAAATTCAGTCTAGATTGCAAAGGAGGCAAACAGCCAAAATATGTATTTCCCTAAGGACATTTCCTAAAGATAGTAACAATATGTTACATAAACACTTACATACTAGTTTAAAAAAAAATCAGCCGTGCATATGTATTGAATTAAGGCAATGCAGTTGACGTTTGCCTGATATTTCCTGATTCTGGTTGCATTTTTAAACTTTCTGTCTAATTAAATAGAGAAGCATAGGTTCTTGTCTTGTACAGATAAGAAGAATAGTACACTGGTTTCAACACCGTGCTGTTGATGCTGTGGTGTGAAATTCTAGCTGTCAGTCGATTTTCAATTGAATCTGTATTCCAGAAGAAGTGATTGATGTGACTTGCTGCCGTAATTCAGTCTGACTAGGTGTATACATGTGTGTTTTCTGCATGTAGTCCTCAGTTTTTTGAGTCTGTCAGTTGAAAACTACCCAAGAACTCAAGTTAATTGTGCAGAGTGTTAATCTGTGTGGACACACACACAGGGTTTTTAAAATGCAGCTCCGTTTCTGCATGAGGCAGCACTGTGACCTCTGTTTAGACACCTGTCTGTGTCCAAAAGAGGGCTATGTGGCTTCTGTTGTATTAACTTTTGTAACTCAGGTTGGACTTAAATTTACCTCAGGTCTCAAGTCCTGTTTCATTTCTGAGATTGACATGATAGTTGTCTATCACAGCAAGACATGGTAGGTGATGTAAGAGAAATGCCTCCCACCTGTGAGGAGACACAGAAACTCGATCTTTCCCAGTCAACCATTGAAAATGTGACACTTCTCATTGGGAGCGTCTTTTCTGTCCTGAAGCTGATAGCCATTCTACATAACTGTGCAAGAAGCTATGCAGTGCCTTTGTAAATATTAGTCTTCATTGCACTGATTTTTTCTTCCTTTCAGCCTGGGAGATAGATGTGTAGAAAAGTATCTGATGGGACTACTCCGATTTAGCCCATTTGGGGTCAGGTGGTGGTGGAAATCCTGATTTTTCCGTGGCAGTGCTCCCTCCCTGTCACCTCCCAAGACAAAGTCACTCCTGGCTCAACCACGAAAGGAAGAGCAGAGGAGCAGAAGGAAGAGGCTGTAGTTGCACGTGTAAGGGGTAGAAGCTGGAGGAAAATGTGAAGGCTTGTTAATCACTGTCACCTTGCCCCACTTGCTCATACCCATCCAACGGAAGGGAGAGGGAGCAGTCCAGCACTGAAACAGTGTATCCTCGGTATTTTGCCAATAAATGAGAGGCAAGGATGATAAATATACCTGAAATGGAATTTTCACAGGATCCACAACTTAGGGTTCAGGAAGAATTTGCAGTTTATGGCACCAACTTTCTGTAATGACATTCACTGCTGCTCTTTTTGGCTTTTCAACATAAATGTGGAAGGTGCGGACTGTTGCAAAATAGTTTCTTTCTTACTTACTTACTATTCTTGGTATGAGTTTAGCTATCTTTAAATTGGGAGAATGAAGTTAGCTTCAAATAAATCTAGATTTAGCTTATAAAAGTAAGTAAATATTGATGTTTCTAGATCTCATTTTCCAGACAAACAAATTAAAATCAGGTTAGATTTAGCATCTTCCCTTCTTTCACAATGCACAGTGCTGTTGCTTTCCTTTTGTTTCTGAGGCCATCACTATAGTGGGGTTTTTTGTTTTTTATTTATAAAAAATTGCCCAAAGATTATCATCCAGGGTAAACTCCAGCAACTAAAAATAAACTGAACAGTGTGAGAGATGTTTGGCATTTGTTTTCCTAGTAAAGCTAAATATATAAACGTGTCTTGCCAAGGAATGACTTAATACTACTGACATAAGCATTTTGTCACTTAGGAATTTCCAGAGAATCTCAATCTAGTTATTAGCCATTTTCTGTACGGTTTTTGACAGGCAGGGTGCAGTTTTGAAAAGATCAACTTTGGTCCTCAAACCCTCAGTTCAACTCTCTTGATCATGCAGGTATGTTCCATTTACATGGGTAGGAGTTGTGTCCATGTTTGAATTTAAGTGCACAATAAATTGGCATGCAAATTCTTTACCCTGAACCATGCAAAAGGTTCAGGGTACCCAAACCTGCAAAAGAGGAGAGCACTCTTAGTGTTTGTCACATTGGTGATGGCGCTTCCCCTAATTTCCAGACGGCAGAGTTTCTTAAATATGGTGACTGTCCTTGAGATGTAAATTGTGGAGGGGTGGAGATTTTCACATTGTTTGCAATTGAGTAGTGTTCTGTGAAAGGAAATTCTGTGTTTTGCTGCAGCCCTCAGACTTTGGCAAAGTAAACAAGCATTTACAGCATGCATTCACTTACAAAAGTAGCAGATTTAATATGTTGTATCGCATCAGATTTTTTACATAGTCCTCTTTAGAGAACATCATTCTGACAAGTTTTTCTGGTGTTCTCTTTTTAATCATGAGATAAATTGTGTGCCTGGATTCATTATTTTGTTAAAACACACACATGAACGCGGAAAGTGTGGATTCAAGAGTGTACAGCTCCGTATGTAACAGCACAGTGCTGTTAAATATTTGACACTTACTTAGTCTGCTTAGTATTTCATGAGACAAATAATAACTTTGCAAGGAAAAACACTCCTTACGAATAAAGACTAATCATGCTTTAATGTATCTGTGTTCCTTTGGGCTCTTCTTCTCTAGTGAATTTTACAGCATGGCCAAAGATTTTTAACGTATGAGTTTTAATTATGAAAAATGTTGCCACCTGCAGTCTGTTTAGGACTTACTACTCTATGTATTTCCTTATTGAAGTTTATGAAAGTTACAGAATTCTTTTCCTGACAAATTCATTGACCTACGTACTCTAGAAGATTTGCGATTTCACGTTCTCTGTCAAATGGAAATACTTTTCAAACTGCATTTAAAAATCCAAATACAGTGATGTTTTGAGAGAGAATGAAAATGAAAGGCATGCATTCCCTTTTTTTGGGAATTTGTCTCTACATTAGTATATCACAGGCCAAACCTAATTACCTATTCAACCTGTAGTTTTCTTTGATCTGCATTCCTGAGTGTCCTACAATCACATTTACTGAAGAGCTTCTCACTTTTTTCTGAGTTAAAACAATTGCCTTGAAGCAGCTAACAATTAAAAAATAAATGAGTTAATGCTTTCTGCTAAGTGCTACCATCTAAGTTGTAATATGCAATTAAAAACTACATTTTAATTTCTGTTCAATTATATTGACTTAAATAGTAATTTTAGTGTTATACTTATGAACCATTTAATTGTGACATTTTTCCTCTGGTTTGCATGATGGAAAAGTAGATTTGATTTTGAGAATGCAGCAAGAAGTAACCTTCTTCCCCCAGTGGTTTGCTGTAGTGACAAACAGAGAAAGGCAAAATTAACTGGGTTTTGTGTAACTATGACAGAACGATTTAATTTCAAAAGTCATAAAATATGTCATAATTTGAATTAATTTTTCATGGTTTTGAAAACTATCTACTTCATAGGAGGAATATTCAGATTGCTTTATGGTAATGTCGGTTGGTATTTGAAACATTCCTGTATGTATCTAGTTATGTTAATGGCCTTAGGTTAAAGAAAGCTTTGTATTAGGTCTAGAATCAAAGCCTGGTAGAACCTGAAGTATGAACCTGAACCCGCCAGTAAACCTGGCTCTTTGTATGTCACTTCCAGTTGATGAGCTTCCAGCTTATGTATAAATTGTAAGGATCATGCACGTTATTTAATGCCATCCCGTTTGTATTACCAGATTCATAAAGTTCTTAGATATACTGATTTTTGCCAAGAACCAGAATTTTAAAATACAGTTGTTGTTTTTTTTTTTCTGGTGTCCCATCCTGATAAAACAAGGGATGTTTGTTTAATGAAACTTTTTATCTTGGGGCTGGAATGAACCTCCTTAAGACATCTAGTTGTGTTTCCTCCTGTTAAACAAGTCCAGGTATTGCAGTGATCTGTGCCTTGATTAGATGCTGAATATACCTCATCTTGGTGAGGGCACAGCAGCTTCACTGCTGAGAAGGGTTCTTAGTATCTTTTCATTAGACCATTGCTGTAGAAGCCATCACAGAACAGTCTTGCAATTCCTTTCCCAACCTCATGACTCGGTGTCTTCTATACAGCAGTGTCAGCACGACTGGTGGATCTGCTTGAGAAAGGAGGAAGGGTATAACGTCAGAAAAAAATACACTTTCTGTTCTGGGATTTTCAAAGTTTGATGTGAGTGGGCTAGCAGGAGAAAGGATGGCAATAAATGAAGTGATGAGTACATACTGAGAGATGTACTAGGAGAACTGTAGCTCCTGAAATGTCGTCCCTTGTGCCATAGGAAATATGACCTCTGGGGAAAAAAACTCAAATTTACAAGAAAAGGCAACAGCCGATTATAGGAGGCTGTGCCTCCATGTGTATGGTGTGACTGCATGGAGGAGTTGTAGGATTTTGGATGCCTTTCTACACTGACTTTGATTGATACCTCCCACCCTCCCCACCCCGAGCCATGTAAAATTTTAAGAAGTGTACTGAAAAAACTTTGTTAATGATTTCCTAACCTATAAATTGCTTAGATCTTCATCCAAATTTAACTCTTTTTAACACGGCTTTGTGATCAGACTACAAGAATGGGTGCAAATGTGAGTGTCCCTCTGAACATGAGGAAACACTTTCTTATCGGGAGAGTGACAGAGCCTTAGCATAGGTTGCCCAGAGAGATTGTTGAGTCTCCATCCTTGCAGATAGATATTCAAAAGCTGTCTGGTCGTGGTCCTCAGCAACTGGCTCTAGGTGGCCCTGGTTGAGCAAAGTGTTGGACCAGAGACCTCCAGAGGTCACTTCCAACCTCAGCCATTCTTTAACTCTGGGCTGTTAAGTGGTATGCATTTACTCATCGGCTTTATTCTCAAAGAATGCAAGGGCAGGGTCAGTTTTAATTGACTAAAAGAAAGTATTCTGAAAGAAACATCTTATTTATCAAATGTAAGCTTTATGTCTTTTCTGATCAAGGAAAATGAAAGTAGAAATAATTCTTCAAAACATCTCTCACTAAAGAAAGATTGGGGTAGGAAGTTCATTAGTTAATTTAGGCTACTGATACTATTTGGGGACTGTGTGGGGAGTAATTAAACTCTAAATATAAATGAGGACATTTATGCTCTAATAACTTTGTTCTCGGCTTTGTGTCCTTTTCATATATGCTCATCTATGTCTTATGGAATTATTGTTTTTATCTGTGATCTCTTTGAGCCTTTGTGATCATGAAAGGGCTTCAATATTTCAGTGAAGGCAACCAATACATGCTGCTGTTTAAAAGAGGTGACAATAATATCTTCAGAAGGTAGGTATCCGTGGAAGATTTTCCTTTTTTATAAGCTAGTATAAAAAAAAAAAAAGAAATGTGAATAAATTTTTCAGAAGTGCCTAAAACACTGAAGAAATAACTTTAGATTAGACATCAATAACCTTTACCAAAAATTATCATTGGTTAGTTTAGGAAGTCCAACTAATTTGTTTTGTTATACCCAGTAGATAATAATTTTAAAATTTATTTCTTGTGGAGGCAGATCTGCAGACTACTGTATTGCTAGCAGAGTTTTGCTTTAAATCTGGTGTTTGTGTTATTGTAACCAACAACAGGAATCATAGGAGAACTAAAGTGTTAAAAACCACTCTTGGCTCTGAATTCTTGAAGTAGGAGTAAACGAGTAGGAAAGGGGAGGAAAGATCAGCTCTGAAGGGCTTTTAGTAAATTGGCGTTTTTCATGAGAAAAGGTTGAAAATATACATAAAGAAAATCTGTATTAATTACTCAAGGGTTGAAAAATGGTATCTACTGAGTGACCTATTAACTTACCAGGTGCCTTCATGGGAGAAAATACTTGTTATTAAAGGGCTGCTCAGTCTGGGAGGAAGACACCGAAGGGCCAATGGCCAGAAGTCACAGCCAGAGACATCGGAATGGGTGCAGTATAACAGCAATCACCTTGTGAGCATGTAGCTCATCCAGTGCTTCATTTTAAGTCGTGGTTTGCCACCTTTTCTGTCAGATGACTGATGACTACTGTTTTTGAGTATCTGCAACTTTCTGAATATAGCGATAACTTTAAAAAATTGTCTCACTGATTCACGTAGCTGGTTCTTGATTTATATTTACTTCTCATCCTGCTCCCCCGCTTTTTGTCTGTCTGTTAGAACACACATTTTTCAGTCTTAAGGTACGGCTTATTGTCAGTCTACGAATAGCCTGGCAGCACTGTGTAATACTGCCAGAAGTGGCAGTGGGCGAAT